>NC_092050.1:28332828-28461916 GCF_003086295.3 Arachis hypogaea
ATATTATATAAAAGTCAATGTTCGACTACATACTTTAAGATTTTGATATTTTTTAATCTTGCTCAAGTTGTATCACAGGTTGTTCAATAATATTTTGAACATTACTCAAAGAATCTGAAGCTGAATTTTGTTCATCATATATTCTCTCTTTTCTCTTGAAAAATGAGTGAATTATTTTTATTTTTGACATTTTTAACTTAACTTGAACTATCTAACAAAAAAAAAAAAATAATTACATATATATTATTTTCTTTAAAAAAAATATTAAATCTATTGAGCAATAACAAATAATTTTAGAAACACAAATATATAATAATAAAAAATAAAGTTATTGATTTACCTGATTATTTTTTTGTTCCAAGTCTCACCCAAAAATAATTCTATTGAGTTTTGCCTCACTTCAATCTTTGAACACTGTCCATTATAAAAAAAAATAAATTAATTATTTTAAATAAATAATATAAATAATACTTGACATTGTTATTAACTTAAAAAAATTGAAATATATCTCTTTGAATTTTTGTTGTGCATTCAATGGTTAATATTTTGCTGTTCACTTCTCTTCAATGGTTTTTCTTCATATGTCTTGTTTTGGTATGGAAAGAAAATTAGAATGAGAAGAGTAGAAGACCAAAAGTTTGGAAACCACTAAAAGAGAGAGAAAAGTGGCGCTGATGCCTCTGATGGTTTGAAACAAATATTTAAAAAATGTACTAGTGTTACTTTAATTAATAGTATGGGTTTGGGCTAGTATAATAGAATCATTTTTTATTAATTATTAGAATGGGCTATTTGTTAACAAGAGCAATAATTCAAATATCTAATACATAGTGCAGTTTTTAATTATTTTAATTTATAAAATTTTGTAACTTATATTTTTTTTAATATTATATATAAAAATAAATTTAATATTATTAATTATTACTATTTACTATTTTTTTTAATTTTGGGGGGACCATGGCCACCTTAGGTCCCCCCGTAGATCCGCCACTGACTACTACTACTAATAATAATAATAATAATTGACAACTAGTAATTTATAAGTAATTTTTTTAAATTATTTTAGGGTTAAATATATATGAATTACTAATATAAATGACATTAGTAATTTAAGGATGAAAGATATACGATGAAACATTAACAAAATTAAGCTCATCAAAAAATACCGATATTTACTCATACCAGCGAATATCGAATTCGATAATAATATTATTAACTAAACACTATTTTTAAATTAAAAATATCAATTACTCAAATTAAAATATGCATATAATTTTTATTTTTTATAAATTACTAGAATTATAATTTTAATTATATAAAATAGTTCATCATATATATATATATATAAGAATATAAATTTAATTAAATTCAAATAGTTATAAAATTAATTTAATTACTTATAATAAAATAATTTTTAAATATAAAAAACTCTAATTTATAAAAATAAATTTTAACTTATTTATATTTATATTTTTAAAATTGTGATTCATTACAATTTGCAACCACATCCTCTATCTCCAGCAATCTATCAAAAGTCAATAAAATTTTGTACGCTCCCACTCACTTCTTACTTTTTCTGTCAATTTGGTGAAGTCAATGGCAGTTGTCGGTTTATTGTTAAAATCACTCCTTTTGTTGATACAAAAATAAATTTAAGTATAATGCACTATCACTTAAGTAAATTTTTTGCTTTAAGAATATAAGTATTTTATTTTATATTTATTAAATAAAAAAGATCATATACTTTTATTTGCAATTTTTAAAGATCGTGTACTTTGAAGAGTTTTTTAAAATTTGTTTGTATTTATTAAAATTAGAATGTCATAATATAATCTAATACACTAATAAATATTTAAATTTAGTCTTATATTTATATAGTATGATCTTTTTAAATTTTTAAATTTATTTTATCAAATACAATTATTATTATTTATATTTGGATAACTTTTAAAAAATTATCTTTTAAAAATTAATTTTAATAAATTACTTACAGAAAATAAAAATTTTATCAAACAAACTCTTAAAAACTATATACGATTATTAGATTAAATAACACTAATTTTTATTCCTATTTGTTATTATACTATGTTAGATCTATATGACAACCGTCTTTTCGAGGAATAACATAATTTCAAGTTTGATAGAATAAAATAAACGTTTCAACTGGGAGAACTTATTTTTACACAAATCACATAAAACTTTTTATAAATTAATTTGTCCAGTTTCATTTATCTAGCCTTCAGTTCACCGGTGTAGGTTAAGAAAAATATGTTGGAAACTATTTAATTTTTTAATTTATTTGTGGACAATATATATATATTAATTATAAGAATAAAAGATAAATAGGTCTTGACTTTTTTTTTTGCGGACATTTTCGTCCCCAAGGATTGGAAAATACATTCATGTCCCTAACCCTTCCAAAACGCAGACAAATTTACCCCTCCATTGAAGTGACTCCGTTGGACTCAACGGAAACGCTGACGTGGCTCCCGTGGCGCTGACCTGGCCGTTACGGGAGCACACGTGGCATGTAACTTTTTAAAACAGGACATATTAATCCTCTCACACCAAAACGTGTAGCTTTTCAAAACAGGACATATTAGTCCTCCCACCCCAAAACGACGTCGTTTCACCCGAACCCCCAATCTTTCACATTTATGACCCCTAATCCTTCCAGTGAAGTGGGTCACTGTCCTCATCAAGTGTTCTTAAGTGTTCTGTAGTGAGTGCAACACTTGATTTGAAATTTGTTTCGAATTTCTTATCTTCAACCTGGGAGCACAATTAAAACAGTAAGAAAGAAAATCTCTTGTTTTCATCTCAGCATTTAGAAGTAACAACTACCTTTCTTAGAATATCTATGACTTCATTGTAAGAAATCATTTCAGGAAAATCTGACGCAGTCTGCTGAAGATGAGTGAAGCAGGCATTTCAATTCTTTTGGCAATAAACTTCATATCTTCATGGCATGTTTCTAAAACATACATAATGAGGTGATTGAAATAGTCACTAGCACAATTCATGGCATCCTCCAAGCACCACAAAATACAATGTGCTATTAAATGACAAAAGAAGCCTCCAAATCAGAATATAAGAAGGAATTAAAAGTTTACAACTATTAATTAAAGGGACTATGACTTGAGAACTTTGTATGTTAATTTAAATATGTAAAACTGCACTAATTTGATGCACAAGTATAATAAATTTTTGTCATATTTAATTAAATTAAGGTTTCTTAATGAGCAACTTCCATTTTTTTTACTTTCAATATCATTCTGAGAAGTTTGCTATATATATAATTTTTTGTGGCTGTTCAGAAGATAAAATTCAATTCTATAAAGAAAGAATATAGAAATTCTCTGCTTGTTCATATTTAATCATAATCCAACCATTGTTTTTGCTTGTCTCAATTTTTCCTATTATTAACTTTGGAGATACAGCATATATAAATTATTTCTACTCTAGCAAATTTCATTGGGTTGGATCAGCAACTTAGAAGGATGGCTAATAATTCTGTATATATAAGTAATACTGCATTCTATGGATTCAGATATTGAAATGTTAAATAGATAAATGGTATGCAATAAACTGAGTATATTATAAAGCAGTGATATAGAGAGAAAAAAATGTTACCTGCAGCTGCGAAAAAGCCATTTCAACCTCAACCATCCACATTTCTGAAGCATACTTGGCCGAATCTGTTTTATCTGCCTGGAATCTTGGTCTAAATGAGTAGACATTTCCAAGAGCACATGCATAACTCTCTAGATGCAAGCGACTTGAGACAGTCAAGAACAAATCTCTAGAAGCATCAACCACCTCATCCTTCGATGATAAGGATTTTAAATTTTTCTTCTCTATGGCTTCCAACTGTGATACCAATTCATTTGTTTTTCGCAAATCTTGAACTGCAGCAGCCAGAGCTTCACTATTGCTCTCAGTCCTTTTCAAAGTTTCAACTATATTGCTCTTCTCTTTAGCAGCTGCCTTCACAATATCAAGGCTAACACCATCAGTCTCATGGATAATACTAAGCTTCTGCTTGTCAGCTTTCTGTTCCAGGCCGGCCACCTGGAACAATTTGCCAAATTCTTCGCAGTCTGTGGTGGTTATAATTGGTGTTTGCACATCAAGGAATCCTTAACCATTGAAAAATGAGTGGGTTGCAAACGACAGAGCATTACGAATATGCATGACAGTTGCCACCTACATGTCATTTAGTGAAAAACAAAACAAATTTAGTCTTAACTTCTCATCATTTTTAAGAAATAAATATATGATTGTCATTCCTATAATTAGGATGCAATGAGCAACCATCAATTTTATTTTATGGTTAAGATGATAAGGTTCTATACAAATTGAGTTAATTCAACCAACTACCCATGTCACCTGTCAAGAAATCTAAGCTAACTATGGATAATTAAGATGAATAGAATGAGTAAATATCAAAGTGATTATGAATTTCACCGTTGTTGTACGCGGTCAAAACTGGAAAAAGTCCCTTAACATCTCCAGTGGAACTCTCTTCTTTGATAATGGATACTTGTCAACATCTACTATCCCAATGTGAAGAACTTTGTCAGCTTTGAGCTCAATAACATGCTTTTCTTCTGTTGCTGGTCTTTCTATTTGACCTTCGACTAGTATACAGGTTCCAGTAGGTGGTTGGGGTTGGAGGCGGCTGAGGACAGTGACCCACTTCACCGTTTCTGTGGAAGGATTAGGGCTCATAAATGTGAAAGATTGGGGGTTTGGGTGAAACGACGTCGTTTTGGGGTGGGAGGACTAATATGTACTGTTTTAAAAAGTTACATGCCACGTGTACTCCTGTAACGGCCAGGTCAGCGCCACGGGAGCCACGTCAGCATTTTCCGTTGAGTCCAACGGAGTCACTTCAACGGAGGGATAAATTTGTCCGCGTTTTGGAAGGGTCAGGGATATGAATGTATTTTCCAATCCTTAGGGACGAAAATGTCCGCAGAAAAAAATGTCAGGGACCTATTTGTCCTTATTAAATTAAATAAGTTATAATTATTTTTATTTAAAATTAAATAAAAATAAAATCAGATATTATTTTTATTTGAGTTTTTGATACTATTTTTATTTGGACGTTAAGGTTTAATAGATGCCATACTTAGCTATAGTGACATCAGGATTTCAGTCTCCAACATACTAAAACCGCATTTGGAACTCTTTTCCATTAAAAGAGTTACAATTTCGTCGCCCTACTAGAAATACAGAAGGTTTTGGTTGAAAAAGACTGAGACAACTTTTCTATTAATTTCTATGAATAAATGTACCTTAGCTTTTGTATTCTGACATATATTTTTAATGATCTAAAACGGATGATCTGAATTATAAAATAATTTATTTTAAAAAGTGATATCAGAGTCATCCTTATTTAAATCATTGAAAATATTTATTTTTTAGTATTTATTTTACTGAATCGATATATGTATATATTGATTATATGTATTTGGCTTGTAATCTCGAATTTCATAAAGCATGTTTGGATTATATTATTGTTATCCATATATATATATAAACCTCCAAAAGTTTTTTTTTTTTGTTATAAAATAAGGATTATCATTATCACGTGATAAAATTGGAGATTGTTTAATTTTTTTTATTATGTAAATGTATGTACTCTATCTTTTGACAAGGTTGTGAGAACTAAATCGGTCAATAAATCGATTAAGTGATTAATTTAATAGTTTAATAGTTTAACTGACGTTGAACTGTAATTGAACCGATTTAATTAAATATAACATAAAATTATTAAAAATTTAAAATAACATCTATTGTAAGATAGGATGCAGAGCAAATAAAACATTGTATGAATTAAAATTGGTCGAAATTTGGTTCTTTCATTTAAGTTTCTCAATTTTCATGTATATATAACACATTAGCAATAAGACTTTTATGATAGGCAACCGAAATTTGAGACCACAAATTTTAGTATGGTGCAAGAAGAAAAAAAAATCAGTATAGTCTCTAATTTGAACTGGAAGAAGCAATTTCACAACAGAGTAAAAAGCCTAGAACACAAGAAAATTGAACAATTAAATTAACTAAAAAAAAACACAATAAAGAAGCATGAATAACCTTTATAAATTAGGTTTCCATTCCTGAGTTTTCTATTTTTGTAAATTAGGTAATCCTTTTATTCTTTACTTTTTAATTTCATTCTTTTTTTCTATGAGTGAACGATCTCTTTATCTGAACTTCACCCAACCCTTATTTTGAAGCCATATAGTAAATCCAATGTAGAATTGTAGCAATGTTTCTCTTTTAAATCAATGACAGTAAAATAACAATTTACCAAAATAACAAGTAAAACAGATTGGATTTATAATTCAAATTTCAACATAATTAATAAATTAAAATTTAAAAAATTAAATTTATAACTCAATCTCAACAGAATCAATTCAGCATCAACAAACTGAATTCAAATAAAATTTCAGAAAATTAATATCTCAAAACTCAGCAGAATCATCAATAATACATCATACGCATATTTAGAACAGAACAAAGAAGAAAATAATATAATACAATTACAACAAATTGAACATTATTAAAGAGGATAAAGGGGAGGTTTTACTATTGGCAGCGAAGGGGAGGAAAAAACAGCATACAGCCAGAGAGCAGAGAGACAGAGAAATTCAAATTGGGAACTTTGGTAATGTGAAACAGAGAATCAATGACGATGAGACACGGTGCGGAGCAAAGAGGTAGCGACGACAAGACTGGAGGGGAGCAGAAAAGGGGTCACAGCCAAAAACAGCGAGGAGGGAAGAAGCAGACACGACACACAACAAGGAGGAGAGAAGTAGTGACGACCCACGGCGAGGGATGGAAAAGCGGCAACAACCAATGGTGAAGAGCAAAGAAGCAGCAACAGAGAGAGCTCGAACAGAAAAATGACGATGCTAACAACAGTCCCGAATCGACCTTAGCTTTTGACGACACGAGGAGAAGAGCAGAATGAAAGAAAGGGGAGATGGTGGTGGTGGCTCTGATAGGGTTTAGGAGAATCTAGGGTTGGTGAGGGTGCATTTTTGAGAGAAAGAAAGGGGAGGGGGTAATTCAGCTGATAAACCCCATTTTTAGGGTTTATCTTGTGCTTAATTTAGTAGATTTTATCCATTATTCTCACACTTATTCATATAATTTGCATGTTTTACATTTTCCTTCCTAATTTTGTGCTATGAATGAAAACATGCTTCTTTGGCCTTAAATTTGCTAATTTTAATCCTCTCTTATTACCATTCGATGCCGTGATATATTTGCTGAGTGTTTTCAAAGTTTATAGGGCAGGAATGGATTAGAGGACGGAAAGAAAGCATGCAAAAGTGGAAGGAACGCAAGAAAATGATGTTTTGAGAAGCTGGCAGCGACGCGTACGCGTGGGAGATGCGTACGCGTAACTGACGCGTACACGTGACAAGGATTTTTGCCAAACGATGCGTACGCGTGGACGACTGATAAACCACTATTTTATGGTTTATCTTGTGCTAATTTGAGTGGTTTTTATCAACTCTTTACTCGCTTATTCATATGATTTGCATGGTTTTACAATTCCTTCCTAGTTTCGTTCTATAATTGGAAACTTGCTTCCCAAGCCTTTAAATTACCAAAAATTAATTCTCTCTTTTTACCATTCAATGACTTGATATGTGTGTTAAGTGATTTCAGGGTTTACAGGACAGGAATGGCTTAGAGTATGGAAAGGAAGCATGCAAAAGTGGAAGGAATACAAGAAACTGAAGGAACTACTAAAGCTGTCCAGCCTGACCTCTGGGTACTAAATCAACCATAACTTGAGCTACAAAGATTCAAATGACGCGGTTCCAGTTGCGTTGGAAAGCTAACGTTCGGGGCTTCGCAACGATATATAATTTGCCATAGCTGCCCCGAATCCAGGCGACTCGAACGCGTGGATCACGCGGACGCGTGACCTGGCAAAAACCCAATCCACGCAAACGCGTGGACGACGCTTCCGCGTGACTTTGCAGCGACCTGGATGTATCAAACATTGCTGGGACGATTTTTGGACTGTTTTTGACCCATTTTTTGGCCCAGAAAATACAGATTAGAGGCTATAAAGTTGGAGAATCAATCCAACAATTCATACAACTTTCATATTTCACAATTTTTAGGTTTTAGATGTAGTTTTAGAGAGAGAGAGGCTCTCTCATCTCTCTTAGGATTTAGGATTAGGATTTCTCTTAGATTTTAGGATTAGAATCCCTTCGTTTTCTCCAATTCCAGGTTCAATGTTTCCAACTTTAATTTATGTTTCTCTTCTACTTTTAGATACTCTAATGCTTTTATTTGTTAATTACTTATGTTGCCAAATTGGCTTATGAATCTTTTCATGTTAGATTTGAATATTCTATTTAATGCAATTCGAGGTATTTCAGATTTATGATTATTTTATTCTATTTATGATGCTTTCAATTTAATTTAAAATTTATTCCCTTTTTGCTTTGGTAAAGTAATTGGTAACACTTGAGTTATCAAACTCAGCAGTTGATTGAAAATTGGGAGTTGCTGATTGATTTGGATCGCTCTAAAGCTAGTCTTTCCACAGAAGTTGACTAGGACTTGAGGATCAAATTGATTGGTCTACTTGAATTTCCTTTATTTAGTAAGGGTTAACTAAGTTGGAGCAATAACAATTCTCATCACACCTGATAAGGATAACTAGGATGGGATTTCCAGTTCTTATACCTTGCAAGAGATTTTTATAATTATTAATTTATTTTTCTTGCCATTTAAATTACTTGTTCCCTATTTCAAAAACCCAAAAACATACCTTTTTCATAACCAATAATAAATCATTCTTCCATGCAATTCCTTGAGAAGACGACCCGAGGTTTAAATACTTCGGTTATAAATTTTATTGGATTTTGTTACTTGTGACAACCAAAACTTTTGTACGAAAGGAATTGTTGTCGGTCTAGAAGCTATACTTACAACGGAAATTTATTTGTGAAAATTCTAGATCGCGCGAGAGTTTCGTTCGTCAAAATGGCGCCGTTGCCGGGAAATTACAAATGTGTGCCTTATTATTGGTTATTGTAAAAATTTTATTTTGCTTGTTTATTTATTTTTATTTTTGTTTTTAATTTTTATTAGCTACTATGAGTTCTCACTCCCGTCGCTTTGAGTTTGGTTCTAATGTTGTTCAAAGGAATGGAAGCTATAATAGGAACATGCATCAAGGTCGAAACAATCAAAGATGGAAGGAGCCACGAGGATCTGATCAACCCTTTCGGCAACAACACCTTCCAAGATACCATGGACAACGACCATCTTACAATGCATGCCAAGACAATAGTTATGGTGGACCTTTTCGTGACAACCAACCTCCACCAAATTACTATGGTCAAGAGCCATTCTGAGATGCATACCAAGATGATAGATATGGTAGACCCTTTGTAGTTACCAACAAGCCCTATCATATGCTTATGAACCACCTCCACAACACACCTTTGAACCACCATACTCACAAGCCCCTTTACACCATTCACCTCCATATGACCCTAACCCATATCCACCCCAACCTCCACTGGATGACAACACCATTGGTGTTATTCACCAAGGGCAAACAGAGCTTCATACTACACTTGCCTCTATCACTAATCTCACCTCTACTCTTCAAGCACTTATATCCCGCATGGACCAACCCTCTACCTCCAATATTCAACCCTCAAGCTTTAGTACACTTCCTTTTCAACCACATAATAATATTTCCATCCCATCACCACCCTCCATGGAAGAGCACCCACATCCATCAATCCAAGAGAAAGATGATCCCAGCTATGCTATTGACAAGGAACAAGAGAAAAGGGATCGTCTTCGCAAATTCATACTTCATAAGAAGCTAGAGGAGGCCCTACAGGTGGAGGTAGTAGAGACCCTTAAAGTCGAAGAAGCGGTGGAAGAATTAGTGAAGGAAGACATCAAGGAGGAGTCTGATTTTGTATTAGAGCAAGTGGAGAAGGCCGAAATTATCAAAGAAAAGGAAGTGGTTGCAGACTTAGGAGATGCTGAACCTCCATTGGAAAGTCCAGTCCTAGAGCCTCCTTCCAAGATGTTTGATGTTGATGTTGAGGAAGGTGTACAACCTCCAAGGCATATCATGGTTGAAGACTTTACAGAGGTTGATCAAGAGATGGAGATTAAAAAAGAAGAAGCACAACCTCCCATGCCCTTGGTAAGCCATAAAGAAGAGTTTGATTTGGAAGAAAGCTACCAAGAGGAAGAGGGTGAAATTGAAGAAGCTTGCAAGGAGGTGGAAGTTTTCAAAGAAGAGCACAAGGGAGTGGAGCTTGAAATCACCTTGCCAAAGTTGTTGGAGACCTCTCCGCCTAAGTCACCATCATCCTTCACAACATTCAAGTGGGTAAAATTCATATCCCTTAGCTTTTCTCATCCCACTTGAATATGGTTTACTTGAGACAGATGGTCAACTTAGAGCTCTTTGTGGCATTAAGAGTAAGAGGAAAATTGTTAGTGGTATGCAAAATTGTTACTCTGAGGTTGTAAAATTTGTTATTCGTTCTCTCCCTGGCAATGGCGCCATAACTGGTGCACAATACCATGGTCCAAACATAACTTCACAACTTCGCACAACTAACCAGCAAGTGCACTGGGTCGTCCAAGTAATAAAACCTTACGTGAGTAAGGGTTGATCCCACGGAGATTGTTGGTATGAAGCAAGCTATGGTCACCTTGTAAATCTCAGTCAGGCGGATATCAAATGGTTATGGAGTTTTCGAATAATAATAATAAATAAACAGAAAACAAAGATAAAAATACTTATGTATATCATTGGTGAGAATTTCAGATAAGCGTATAGAGATGCTTGCGTTCCTCTGAATCTCTGCTTTCCCGCTGTCTTCATCCAATCAGTCTTACTCCTTTCTATGACAAACTTTATGTATGGGCATCACCGTCGTCAATGGCTACATCTCATCCTCTCTGTGAAAATGGTCCGATGCGCTGTCACTGCATGGCTAATCATCTGGAGGCATCACCGTTGTCAATGGCTACATCCCATCCTCTCTGTAAAAATGGTTCGATGCGCTGTCACTGCATGGCTAATCATCTGGAGGTTCTCGATCATACTGGAATAGGATTTACTATCCTTTTGCGTCTGTCACTACACCCAGCACTCGCGAGTTTGAAGTTCGTCACAGTCATTCAATCCCTGAATCCTACTCGGAATACCACAGACAAGGTTTAGACTTTCCAGATTCTCATGAATGCCACCATTAATCTAGCTTATACCACGAAGATTCTGATTAAGTGATCCAAGAGATAATCATCCAATCTAAGGTAGAACAGAAGTGGTTGTCAGGCATGCGTTCGTATGGGAATGATGATGATTGTCACATTCATCACATTCATATTGAAATGCGAATGAATATCTTAGAAGCGGAATAAGTTGAATTGAATAGAGAAATAGTAGTACTTTGCATTAATTTGTGAGGAACAACAGAGCTCCACACCTTAATCTATGGTGTGTAGAAACTCTACCGTTGAAAATACATAAGTGATAAGGTCCAGGCATGGCCGAATGGCCAGCCCCCAAACGTGATCAATATGATCCTAAGATGAACTAAAAATCATAAGATGATCTGAAGATGTCTAATACAATAGTAAAAAGTCCTATTTATACTAAACTAGTTACTAGGGTTTACAGGAGTAAGTAATTGATGCATAAATCCACTTCCGGGGCCCACTTGGTGTGTGCTTGGGCTGAGCTTGAAGTTTACACGTGGAGAGGTCATTCTTGGAGTTGAACGCCAGTTTGTAACGTGTTTCTGGCGTTCAACTCTGGCTTGTGACGTGTTTCTGGCGTTTAACTCCAGACTGCAGCATAGAACTAGCGTTCAACACCTTTTTGCGTCATCTAAACTCGGCCAAAGTATGGACTATTATATATTGCTGGAAAGCCCTGGATGTCTACTTTCCAACGCAATTGGAATCACGCCATTTTGAATTCTGTATCCCCAGAAAATCCACTTTGAGTAAAGGGAGGTCAGAATCCAACAGCATCAGCAGTCCTTCTTCTACCTCTGAATCTGATTTTCGCTCAAGTCCCTCAATTTCAGCCAGAAAATACCTGAAATCACAGAAAAACACACAAACTCATAGTAAAGTCCAGAAATATGAATTTAACATAAAAACTAATGAAAACATCCCTAAAAGTAACTAGATCCTACTAAAAACATACTAAAAACAATGCCAAAAAGCGTATAAATTATCCGCTCATCACAACACCAAACTTAAATTGTTGCTTGTCCCCAAGCAACTGAAAATCAAATAGGATAAAAAGAAGAGAATATACTATAAATTCCAAACTATCAATGAAACATAGCTCCAATCAGATGAGCGGGACTTGTAGCTCTTTGCCTCTTGAATAGTTTTGGCATCTCACTTTATCCATTGAAGTTCAGAATGATTGGCATCTATAGGAACTCAGAGTTCAGATAGTGTTATTGATTCTACTAGTTCAGTATGTTGATTCTTGAACACAGCTACTTTATGAGTCTTGGCCGTGGCCCTAAGCACTTTGTTTTCCAGTATTACCAACAGATACATAAATGCCACAGACACATAATTGGGTGAACCTTTTCAGATTGTGACTCAGCTTTGCTAAAGTCTCCAATTAGAGGTGTCCAGGGTTATTAAGCACACTCTTCTTTTGCTTTGGACCTTGACTTTAACCGCTCAATCTTAAGTTTTCACTTGACACCTTCACGCCACAAGCACATGGTTAGGGACAGCTTGGTTTAGCCGCTTAGGTCAGGATTTTATTCCTTTAGGCCCTCCTATCCACTGATGCTCAAAGCCTTGGGATCCTTTTTATTACCCTTGCCTTTTGGTTTTAAGGGTTATTGGCTTTTTCTGCTTGCTTTTTCTCTTTTTTTTTCGCTATTTTTTTTTCTATATTTTTTTTCTACAAGCTTTTGTATTCACTGCTTTTTCTTGCTTCAAGAATCATTTTTATGATTTTTCAGATTATCAAATAACATGTCTCCTTGTCATCATTCTTTCAAGAGCCAACATATTTAACATTCATGAACAACAACTTCAAAAGACATATGCACTGTTCAGGCATTCATTCAGAAAACAAGAAGCATTGTCACCACATCAATATAATTAAACTAAGTTCAAGGATAAATTCGAAACTCATGTACTTCTTGTTCTTTTGAATTAAAACAGTTTTCATTTAAGAGAGGTGATGGATTCATAGGACATTCATAACTTTAAGACAAAGTTACTAAATACTAATGATCATGTAATAAGACACAAACATGGATAAGTACTTTAACATAAAGAAAACAAAAAACAGAGAATGCAAGAACAAGGAATGAGTCCACCTTAGTGATGGTGGCGTTTTCTCCTTGAGGAACCAATGATGTCCTTGAGCTCTTCTATGTCTCTTCCTTGTCTTTGTTGCTCCTCCCTCATTGCTCTTTGATGCTCCTATCCTTAGTTGCTCCCAATAATTGTGTGGGGGAAAATGTATCCCCTGAGGTATCTCAGGGATCTCTTGATTTGCAGTCAAATGTTTTGCCACTGAGCTATAGATCCTTTACATGAATCTCTCCATCTCCCATGACTTGGAGGTGAAAGCTTTTGTCTTCCCTTTTTTCTTCTCTCTCTCTTTTTTTTTGAGGTTTCTCTGGCCTTAGGTGCCATCAATGGTTATGGAAAAGCAAAATAAGCAATGCTTTTACCACACCAAACTTAGAATGTTGCTCGCCCTCGTGCAGGAGAAGAAAGAATAGATGAAGAAGAAGATGTGGAAGAAACTAGGATTATGAGGAGGGAAGGTGGGGATCCTGTGGGATCCACAGATCCTGAGGTGTCAAGGATTTACATCCCTGCACCAATTAGGCATGTAAAATGCCTTTGAATGCAATTCTGGCGTTTAAACGCCGAACTGATGCTTGTTTTGGGCGTTCAACGCCCAGATGCAGCATATTTCTGGCGTTGAACGCCAGCTTCATGCTTGTTTCTGGCGTTCAGCGCCAGCTCCATGCTCTGTTCTGGCATTGAACGCCAGCCAGATGCTCCTTACTGGCGTTTGAACGCCAGTGAACTCCTCCTCTAGGGTGTGCTGTTTTTAATGCTGTTTTTGATTTTTCTTCAATTTTTTTCAGTTGTTTTTGTGACTCCACATGATCATGAACCTATGAAGACATATAACTAATAAAAACATAATTAAATAAAAATTGGGTTGCCTCCCAACAAGCGCTTCTTTAATGTCAATAGCTTGATAGTGGGCTCTCATGGAGCCTCATAGATGTTCAGAGCATTGTTGAGATTTCCCAACACCAAACTTAGAGTTTGAGTATGGGAGTTCAACACCAAACTTAGAGTTTGGTTGTGGCCTCCCAACACCAAACTTAGAGTTTGACTGTGGGGCTCTAGTTGACTCTGTTTTGAGAGAAGCTTACTGTGCCTCATTTCCATGTTTACAGAAGGATGTCATTGAGTTTTAAACTCAAGGGAGTCCTCATTCAATTGAAGGACTAGTTCACCTATGTTAACATCAATCACAGCTCTTGCTGTGGCTAGGAAGGGTCTTCTAAGGATGATGGATTCATCCTCATCCTTCCCAGTATCTAGGATTATGAAATCAGCAGAGATGTAAAGGCCTTCAACCCTTACTAATATGTCCTCTACTTGTCCATAAGCCTGTTCTCTGGAATTGTCTGCCATCTCTAATGAGATTTTAGCAGCTTGTAGCTCAAAGATTCCCAGTTTCTCCATTACAGAGAGTGGCATGGAGTTTATTCCTGACCCAAGGTCACATAGAGCCTTCTCAAAGGTCATGGTGCCTATGGTACAAGGTATTAGGAACTTTCCAGGATCCTGTTTCTTCTGAGGCAATCTCAGTTGATCCAATGCATTTAGTTCATTGGTGAACAGAGGAGGTTCATCTCCCCAAGTCTCATTACCAAATAAATTGGCATTCAGCTTCATGATTGCACCAAGGAACTTGGCAACTTGTTCTTCAGTGACATCCTCATTCTCTTCAGAAGAAGAATACTCATCAGAGCTCATGAAGGGCGTAAGGAGGTTTAATGGAATCTCTATGGTCTCTAAATGAGCCTCAGAGTCCTTTGGTTCCTCAAAGGGAAACTCCTTGTTGATCACTGGACGTCCCAGGAGGTCTTCCTCCTTGGGATTCATGTCCTCCCCTTCCTTCTTGGATTCGGCCATGATGGTTATATCAATGGCCTTGTACTCTCCTTTTGAATTTTCTTCTGTATTGCTTGGGAGAGTACTAGGAGGGGTTTCAGTTATTTTCTTACTCAGCTGTCCCACTTGTGCCTCCAAATTTCTAATGGAGGACCTTGTTTCATTCATGAAACTCACAGTGGCCTTAATAGATCAGAGACTAAGTTTGCTAAATTAGAGGTATTTTGTTCAGAGTTCTCTGTCTGTTGCTGAGTGGATAATGGAAAAGGCTTGCTATTGCTAAACCTGTTTCTTCCACCATTATTAAAGCCTTGTTGAGGCTTTTGTTGATCCTTCCATGAGAGATTTGGGTGATTTCTCCATGAGGGATTATAGGTGTTTCCATATGGTTCTCCCATGTAATTCACCTCTGCTATTGCAGAGTTTTCAAGATCATAAGCTTCTTCTTCAGAAGATGCCTCTTGAGTACTGTTGGATGTAGCTTGCATTCCATTCAGACTCTGAGAAATCATATTGACTTGCTGAGTCAATATTTTATTCTGGGCCAATATGGCATTCAGAGTATCAATTTCAAGAACTCCCTTCTTCTGAGGCGTCCCATTACTCACAGGATTCCTCTCAGAAGTGTACATGAACTGGTTATTAGCAACCATGTCAATGAGTTCTTGAGCTTCTGCAGGCATTTACTTTAGGTGAATGGATCCACTTGCAGAAGTATCCAATGACATCTTAGCTAATTCAGACAGACCATCATAGAATATATCCAAGATGGTCCATTCTGAAAGCATGTCAGAAGGACACTTTTTGGTCAGTTGCTTGTATCTCTCCCAAGCTTCATAGAGGGATTCACCTTCCTTCTGTCTGAAGGTTTGAACATCCACTCTAAGCTTACTCAGCTTTTGAGGAGGAAAGAACTTGGCTAAGAAAGCCTTGACCAGCTTATCCCAAGAGTTCAGGCTATCTTTAGGTTGAGAATCCAACCATATTCTAGCTCTATCTCTCACAGCAAAAGGAAAAAGCATGAGCCTGTAGACTTTAGGATCTACTCCATTAGTCTTAACAGTATCACAGATCTGCAAAAATTCAGTTAAGAACTGAAAAGGATCTTCAGATGGAAGTCCATGGAACTTGCAGTTCTGCTGCATCAGAGAAACTAGTTGAGGTTTAAGCTCAAAATTGTTTGCTCCAATGGTAGGGATGGAGATGCTTCTTCCATGTAAATTGGAATTAGGTGCAGTAAAGTCACCAAGCATCCTCCTTGCATTATTATTATTTTTGGCTGCCATCTCCTCTTCCTGTTCAAAAATTCCTGTAAGGTTGTCTCTGGATTGTTGTATTTTAACTTCTCTTAGTTTCCTTTTCAGAGTCCTTTCAGGTTCAGGATCTGCTTCAACAAGAATGCTCTTGTCCTTGCTCCTGCTCATATGAAAAAGAGGGGACAGAAAAATAATAATAATAGGGATCCTTTTTACCCAGGTATAGAGGTTCCCCTGTGTGAGTAGAAGAAGAAAAGAATGTAATGTAAAGAAGGGAAGAAGAGAAAATTCGAACACAGATGGAAGAGGGGGTTCGAATTTGGGTGAGATAAAGTGTTAGTAGATGAATAAATAAATAGAAGGAGATGAGAGAGAAAGAGAATTTTCGAAAATAATTTTTGAAAAGGAGTTGATGATTTTCGAAAATTGAAGAAGAGTTAAAATTAAAATTTAAAATTTAAACAATTAATTAACTAAAAAGAATTTTTGAAAAAGGGGGAGGTATTTTCGAAAATTGGAGAGGGATTAGTTAGATAGTTTTGAAAGGGATAAGAAACAAACAAAAAGTTAATTAGTTAGTTGAAACAAATTTTGAAAATCAATTTTTAAAAGATAAGAAGATAAGGAGTTAGAAAAGATATTTTAAAAAAAATAAGATAGAAAGATATTTTTGAAAAGATATGATTGAAATTAGTTTTGAAAAAGATTTGATTTTTAAAATCACAATTAATGACTTGACTCACAAGAAATCACAAGATATGATTCTAGAATTTAAAGTTTGAATCTTTCTTAATAAGCAAGTAACAAACTTGAAATTTTTGAATCAAAACATTAATTGATGATGTGATTTTCGAAAATATGATATAAAATTAAGAAAAAAATTTTTGAAAAATATTTTTAAAATTTTCAAAAATAATTAAGAAAAATGAAAAAGATTTGATTTTTGAAAAAGATTTTGAAAAAGATAAGATTTTTTAAATTGAAAATTTGATTTGACTCATAAGAAACAACTAAATTTTAAAAAGTTTTGAAAAAGTCAACTCAAATTTTCGAATTTTATGAGGGAAAAAGGGTAAGATATTTTTTTGATTTTTGAATTTTTAATGATGAAAGAGAAAAACATGAAAAAGACTCAATGCATGAAAATTTTGGATTAAAACAATGAATGCATGCAAGAATGCTATGAATGTCAAGATGAACACCAAGAACACTTTGAATGTCATGATGAACATCAAGAACATATTTTTGAAAATTTTTATATGCAAAGAAAACATGCAAGACACCAAACTTAGAAATCTTTCATGTTCAGATACTATGAATGCAAGAATGCACATGAAAAACAAGAAAAGGCACAAAACAAGAAAACATCAAGATCAAACAAGAAGATTTACCAAGAACAACTTGAAGATCATGAAGAACACCATGAATGCATGATTTTTTCGAAAAATGCAAGATGAACATGCAATTGACACCAAACTTACAATTTGACTCAAGACTCAAACAAGAAACATGAAATATTTTTTTATTTTCATGATTTTCTAATTTTTTTTATATTTTTCAAAAATTAATTTGAAAAAGAAAAATAAGGATTCCAAAATTTTTAATATGAATTCCAGGAATCTTTCAATGTTAGCCTAAAGCTCCAATCCGAGGGTTAGACATGGCTTACTAGCCAGCCAAGCTTTAGAAGATACAAATCAGTCATACAATAACAAATTTGATTAGCAACAACTAGCTTGCTCTTGTAATGATGACTTGGAAGCCTCAGTCCAAATGAATTTAGACATGGCTTTACAGCCAGCCAGGCTTCAACATGCTTCATGAAACTCTAGAATTCATTCTTAAAAATTCTGAAATAATTTTCGAAAACAAAGGGAAAATTTTTTGAAAGATTTTGAAAACAAATTTTTTTTGTGAAAAGAAAACGAAAAGAAAGTTACCTAATCTGAGTAACAAGATGAACCATCAGTTGTCCAAACTCAAACAATCCCCGGCAACGGCGCCAAAAACTTGGTATGCGAAATTGTTACTCTGAGGTTGTAAAATTTGTTGTTCGTTCTCTCCCTGAAAATGGCGCCACAACTGGTGCACAATACCATGGTCCAAACATAACTTCACAACTTCGCACAACTAACCAGCAAGTGCACTGGGTCGTCCAAGTAATAAAACCTTACGTGAGTAAGGGTCGATCCCACGGAGATTGTTGGTATGAAGCAAGCTATGGTCACCTTGTAAATCTCAGTCAGGCGGATATCAAATGGTTATGGAGTTTTCGAATAATAATAATAAATAAACAGAAAATAAAGATAAAAATACTTATGTATATCATTGGTGAGAATTTCAGATAAGCGTATAGAGATGCTTGCGTTCCTCTAAATCTCTGCTTTCCTGCTGTCTTCATCCAATCAGTCTTACTCCTTTCTATGGCAAACTTTATGTAAGGGCATCACCATCGTCAATGGCTACATCTCATCCTCTCTGTGAAAATGGTCCGATGCGCTGTCACTGCATGGCTAATCATCTGGAGGCATCACCGTTGTCAATGGCTACATCCCATCCTCTCTGTGAAAATGGTCCGATGCGCTGTCACTGCATGGCTAATCATCTGGAGGTTCTCGATCATACTGGAATAGGATTTACTATCCTTTTGCGTCTGTTACTACGCCCAGCACTCGCGAGTTTGAAGTTCGTCACAGTCATTCAATCCCTGAATCCTACTCGGAATACCACAGACAAGGTTTAGACTTTCCGGATTCTCATGAATGCCGCCATCAATCTAGCTTATACCACGAAGATTCGGATTAAGAGATTCAAGAGATAATCATCCAATCTAAGGTGGAACAGAAGTGGTTGTCAGCATGCGTTCGTATGGGAATGATGATGATTGTCACGTTCATCACATTCATATTGAAATGCGAATGAATATCTTAGAAGCGGAATAAGTTGAATTGAATAGGGAAACAATAGTACTTTGCATTAATTCGTGAGGAACAGCAGAGCTCCACACCTTAATCTATGGTGTGTAGAAACTCTACCGTTGAAAATACATAAGTGATAAGGTCCAGGCATGGCCGAATGGCCAGCCCCCAAACGTGATCAATATGATCCTAAGATGAACTAAAAATCATAAGATGATCTGAAGATGTCTAATACAATAGTAAAAAGTCCTATTTATACTAAACTAGTTACTAGGGTTTACAGGAGTAAGTAATTGATGCATAAATCCACTTCCGGGGCCCACTTGGTGTGTGCTTGGGCTGAGCTTGACGTTTACACATGGAGAGGTCATTCTTGGAGTTGAACGCCAGTTTGTAACGTGTTTCTGGCGTTCAACTCTGGCTTGTGACGTGTTTCTGGCGTTTAACTCTAGACTGCAGCGTAGAACTGGCGTTCAACGCCCTTTTGCATCGTTTAAACTCGGCCAAAGTATGGACTATTATATATTGCTGGAAATCCCTGAATGTCTACTTTCCAAGGAAATTGGAAGCGCGCCATTTTGAGTTTTGTAGCTCCAGAAAATCCACTTTGAGTGCAGGGAGGTCAGAATCCAACAGCATCAGCAGTCCTTCTTCTACCGCTGAATCTGATTTTTGTTCAAGTCCCTCAATTTCAGCCAGAAAATACCTGAAATCATAGAAAAACACACAAACTCATAGTAAAGTCCAGAAATGTGAATTTAACATAAAAACTAATGAAAACATCCCTAAAAGTAACTAGATCCTACTAAAAACATACTAAAAACAATGCCAAAAAGCGTATAAATTATCCGCTCATCACAACACCAAACTTAAATTGTTGCTTGTCCCCAAGCAACTGAAAATCAAATAGGATAAAAAGAAGAGAATATACTATAAATTCTAAACTATCAATGAAACATAGCTCCAATCAGATGAGCGGGACTTGTAGCTTTTTGCCTCTTGAATAGTTTTGGCATCTCACTTTATCCATTGAAGTTCAGAATGATTGGCATCTATAGGAACTCAGAGTTCAGATAGTGTTATTGATTCTCCTAGTTCAGTATGTTGATTCTTGAACACAGCTACTTTATGAGTCTTGGCCGTGGCCCTAAGTACTTTGTTTTCCAGTATTACCACCAGATACATAAATGCCACAGACACATAATTGGGTGAACCTTTTCAAATTATGACTCAGCTTTGCTAAAATCCCCAATTAGAGGTGTCCAGGGTTCTTAAGCACACTCTTCTTTTGCTTTGGACCTTGACTTTAATCGCTCAGTCTCAAGTTTTCACTTGACACCTTCACGCCACAAGCACATGGTTAAGGACAGCTTGGTTTAGCCGCTTAGGTCAGGATTTTATTCCTTTAGGCCCTCCTATCCACTGATGCTCAAAGCCTTGGGATCCTTTTTATTACCGTTGCCTTTTGGTTTTAAGGGTTATTTGCTTTTTCTGCTTGCTTTTTCTCTTTTTTTTTTTTGCTATTTTTTTTCTATATTTTTTTTTCTGCAAGCTTTTGTATTCACTGCTTTTTCTTGCTTCAAGAATCATTTTTATGATTTTTCAGATTATCAAATAACATGTCTCCTTGTTATCATTCTTTCAAGAGCCAACATATTTAACATTCATGAACAACAACTTCAAAAGACATATGCACTGTTCAGGCATTCATTCAGAAAACAAGAAGCATTGTCACCACATCAATATAATTAAACTAAGTTCAAGGATAAATTCGAAACTCATGTACTTCTTGTTCTTTTGAATTAAAACAGTTTTCATTTAAGAGAGGTGATGGATTCATAGGACATTCATAACTTTAAGACAAAGTTACTAAATACTAATGATCATGTAATAAGACACAAACATGGATAAGCACTTTAACATAAAGAAAACGAAAAACAGAGAATACAAGAACAAGAAATGAGTCCGCCTTAGTGATGGTGGCGTTTTCTCCTTGAGGAACCAATGATGTCCTTGAGCTCTTCTATGTCTCTTTCTTGTCTTTGTTGCTCCTCCCTCATTGCTCTTTGATGCTCCTATCCTTAGTTGCTCCCAATAATTGTGTGGGGGAAAATGTATCCCCTGAGGTATCTCAGGGATCTCTTGATTTGCAGTCAAATGTTCTACCACTGAGCTATAGATCCTTTACATGAATCTCTCCATCTCCCATGACTTGGAGGTGGAAGCTTTTGTTTTCCCTTTTGTCTTCTCTCTCTTTTTTTTTTTGAGGTTTCTCTGGCCTTAGGTGCCATCAATGGTTATGGAAAAGCAAAATAAGCAATGCTTTTACCACACCAAACTTAGAATGTTGCTCGCCCTCGAGTAGGAGAAGAAACAATAGATGAAGAAGAAGATGTGGAAGAAACTAGGATTATGAGGAGGGAAGGTGGGGATCCTGTGGGATCCACAGATCCTGAGATGATCCTGTGAGGTTCACAGATCTTGAGGTGTCAAGGATTTACATCCCTGCACCAATTAGGCATGTAAAATGACTTTGCATGCAATTCTGGCGTTTAAACGCCGAACTGATGCTTGTTCTGGGCGTTCAACGCCCAGATGCAGCATATTTCTGGCGTTGAACGCCAGCTTCATGCTTGTTTCTGGCGTTCAGCGCCAGCTCCATGCTCTGTTCTGGCGTTGAACGCCAGCCAGATGCTCCTTACTGGCGTTTGAACGCCAGTGAACTCCTCCTCCAGGGTGTGCTGTTTTTAATGCTGTTTTTGATTTTTCTTCAATTTTTTTCAGTTGTTTTTGTGACTCCACATGATCATGAACCTATGAAGACATATAACTAATAAAAATATAATTAAATAAAAATTGGGTTGCCTCCCAACAAGCGCTTCTTTAATGTCAATAGCTTGATAGTGGGCTCTCATAGAGCTTCACAGATGTTCAGAGCATTGTTGAGATTCCCCAACACCAAACTTAGAGTTTGACTGTGGGGCTCTGGTTGACTCTGTTTTGAGAGAAGCTTACTGTGCCTCTTTTCCATGTTTACAGAAGGATGTCCTTGAGTTTTAAACTCAAGGGAGTCCTCATTCAATTGAAGGACTAGTTCACCTCTATTAACATCAATCACAGCTCTTGCTGTGGCTAGGAAGGGTCTTCCAAGGATGATGGATTCATCCTTATCCTTCCCAGTATCTAGGATTATGAAATCAGCAGGGATGTAAAGGCCTTCAACCCTTACTAATATGTCCTCTACTTGTCCATAAGCCTGTTCTCTAGAATTATCTGCCATCTCTAATGAGATTTTAGCAGCTTGTACCTCAAAGATTCTCAGTTTCTCTATTACAGAGAGTGGCATGAGGTTTATTCCTGACCCAAGGTCACATAGAGCCTTCTCAAAGGTCATGGTGCCTATGGTACAAGGTATTAGGAAATTTCCAGGATCCTGTTTCTTCTGAGGCAATCTCAGTTGATCCAATGCATTTAGTTCATTGGTGAACAGAGGAGGTTCATCTCCCCAAGTCTCATTACCAAATAAATTGGTATTCAGCTTCATGATTACACCAAGGAACTTGGCAACTTGTTCTTCAGTGACATCCTCATTCTCTTCAGAAGAAGAATACTCATCAGAGCTCATGAAGGGCGTAAGGAGGTTTAATGGAATCTTTATGGTCTCTAAATGAGCCTCAGAGTCCTTTGGTTCCTCAAAGGGAAACTCCTTGTTGATCACTGGACGTCCCAGGAGGTCTTCCTCCTTCGGATTCACGTCCTCCCCTTCCTTCTTGGATTCGGCCATGATGGTTATATCAATGGCCTTGCACTCTCCTTTTGGATTTTCTTCTGTATTGCTTGGGAGAGTACTAGGAGGGGTTTCAGTTATTTTCTTACTCAGTTGTCACACTTGTGCCTCCAAATTTCTAATGGAGGGCCTTGTTTCATTTATGAAACTCACAGTGGCCTTAGATAGATCAGAGACTAAGTTTGCTAAATTAGAGGTATTTTGTTCAGAGTTCTCTGTCTGTTGCTGAGTGGATAATGGAAAAGGCTTGCTATTGCTAAACCTGTTTCTTCCACCATTATTAAAGCCTTGTTGAGGCTTTTGTTGATCCTTCCATGAGAGATTTGGGTGATTTCTCCATGAGAGATTATAGGTGTTTCCATATGGTTCACCCATGTAATTCACCTCTATTGCAGGGTTTTCAAGATCATAAGCTTCTTCTTCAGAAGATGCCTCTTGAGTACTGTTGGATGTAGCTTGCATTCCATTCAGACTCTGAGAAATCATATTGACTTGCTGAGTCAATATTTTATTCTGGGCCAATATGGCATTCAGAGTATCAATTTCAAGAACTCCCTTCTTCTGAGGCGTCCCATTACTCACAGGATTCCTCTCAGAAGTGTACATGAACTGGTTATTAGCAACCATGTCAATGAGTTCTTGAGCTTCTGCAGGCATTTTCTTTAGGTGAATGGATCCACTTGCAGAAGTATCCAATGACATCTTAGCTAATTCAGACAGACCATCATAGAATATATCCAAGATGGTCCATTCTGAAAGCATGTCAGAAGGACACTTTTTGGTTAGTTGCTTGTATCTCTCCCAAGCTTCATAGAGGGATTCACCTTCCTTTTGTCTGAAGGTTTGAACATCCACTCTAAGCTTACTCAGCTTTTGAGGAGGAAAGAACTTGACTAAGAAAGCCTTGACCAGCTTATCCCAAGAGTTCAGGCTATCTTTAGGTTGAGAATCCAACCATATTCTAGCTCTGTCTCTCACAGCAAAAGGGAAAAGCATGAGCCTGTAGACTTTAGGATCTACTCCATTAGTCTTAACAGTATCACAGATCTGCAAAAATTCAGTTAAGAACTGAAAAGTATCTTCAGATGGAAGTCCATGGAACTTGCAGTTCTGCTGCATCAGAGAAACTAGTTGAGGTTTAAGCTCAAAATTGTTTGCTCCAATGGTAGGGATGGAGATGCTTCTTCCATGTAAATTGGAATTAGGTGCAGTAAAGTCACCAAGCATCCTCCTTGCATTATTATTATTTTCGGCTGCCATCTCCTCTTCCTGTTCGAAAATTCCTGTAGGGTTGTCTTTGGATTGTTGTATTTTAACTTCTCTTAGTTTCCTTTTCAGAGTCCTTTCAGGTTCAGGATCTGCTTCAACAAGAATGCTCTTGTCCTTGCTCCTGCTCATATGAAAAAGAGGGGACAGAAAAATAATAATAATAGGGATCCTTTTTACCCAGGTATAGAGGTTCCCCTATGTGAGTAGAAGAAGAAAAGAATGTAATGTAAAGAAGGGAAGAAGAGAAAATTCGAACACAGATGGAAGAGGGGGTTCGAATTTGGGTGAGATGAAGTGTTAGTAGATGAATAAATAAATAAATAGAAGGAGATAAGAGAGAAAGAGGATTTTCAAAAGTAATTTTTGAAAAGGAGTTGATGATTTTCGAAAATTGAAGGAGAGTTAAAATTAAAATTTAAAATTTAAACAATTAATTAACTAAAAAGAATTTTTGAAAAAGGGGGAGGTATTTTCGAAAATTGGAGAGGGATAGTTAGTTAGGTAGTTTTGAAAGAGATAAGAAACAAACAAAAAGTCAATTAGTTAGTTGAAACAAATTTTGAAAATCAATTTTTAAAAGATAAGAAGATAAGGAGTTAGAAAAGATATTTAAAAAAAAAATAAGATAGAAAGATATTTTTGAAAAGATATGATTGAAATTAGTTTTGAAAAAGATTTGATTTTTAAAATCACAATTAATGACTTGACTCACAAGAAATCACAAGATATGATTCTAGAATTTAAAGTTTGAATCTTTCTTAATAAGCAAGTAACAAACTTGAAATTTTTGAATCAAAACATTAATTGATGATGTGATTTTCGAAAATATGATATAAAATTAAGAAAAAAATTTTTGAAAAAAATTTTTAAAATTTTCGAAAATAATTAAGAAAAATGAAAAAGATTTGATTTTTGAAAAAGATTTTGAAAAAGATAAGATTTTTTAAATTGAAAATTTGATTTGACTCATAAGAAACAACTAAATTTTAAAAAGTTTTGAAAAAGTCAACTCAAAATTTCGAATTTTATGAGTGAAAAAGGGAAAGATATTTTTTTGATTTTTGAATTTTTAATGATGAAAGAGAAAAACATGAAAAAGACTCAATGCATGAAAATTTTGGATTAAAACAATGAATTCATGCAAGAATGCTATGAATGTCAAGATGAACACCAAGAACACTTTGAATGTCATGATGAACATCAAGAACATATTTTTGAAAATTTTTATATGCAAAGAAAACATGCAAGACACCAAACTTAGAAATCTTTCATGTTCAGACACTATGAACGCAAGAATGCACATGAAAAACAAGAAAAGGCACAAAACAAGAAAACATCAAGATCAAACAAGAAGATTTACCAAGAACAACTTGAAGATCATGAAGAACACCATGAATGCATGATTTTTTCGAAAAATGCAAGATGAACATGCAATTGACACCAAACTTACAATTTGACTCAAGACTCAAACAAGAAACATGAAATATTTTATTTTTTATTTTTATGATTTTCTAATTTTTTTTTGTATTTTTCGAAAATTAATTTGATAAAGAAAAATAAGGATTCCAAAATTTTTAATATGAATTCCAGGAATCTTTCAATGTTAGCCTAAAGCTCCAATCCAAGGGTTAGACATGGCTTACTAGCCAGCCAAGCTTTAGAAGATACAAATCAGTCATACAATAACAAATTTGATTAGCAACAACTAGCTTGCTCTTGTAATAATGACTTGGAAGCCTCAGTCCAAATGAATTTAGACATGGCTTTACAGCCAGCCAGGCTTCAACATGCTTCCTGAAACTCTAGAATTCATTCTTAAAAATTCTGAAATAATTTTCGAAAACAAAGGGAAAATTTTTTGAAAGATTTTGAAAACAAGTTTTTTTTTTGTGAAAAGAAAACGAAAAGAAAGTTACCTAATCTGAGTAACAAGATGAACCGTCAGTTGTCCAAACTCAAATAATCCCCGGCAACGGCGCCAAAAACTTGGTATGCAAAATTGTTACTCTGAGGTTGTAAAATTTGTTGCTCGTTCTCTCCCTGGCAATGGTGCCACAACTGGTGCACAATACCATGGTCCAAACATAACTTCACAACTTCGCGCAACTAACCAGCAAGTGCACTGGGTCGTCCAAGTAATAAAACCTTACGTGAGTAAGGGTCGATCCCACGGAGATTGTTGGTATGAAGCAAGCTATGGTCACCTTGTAAATCTCAGTCAGGCGGATATCAAATGGTTATGGAGTTTTTGAATAATAATAATAAATAAACAGAAAATAAAGATAAAAATACTTATGTATATCATTGGTGAGAATTTCAGATAAGCGTATAGAGATGCTTGCGTTCCTCTGAATCTCTGCTTTTCCGCTGTCTTCATCCAATCAGTCTTACTCCTTTCTATGGCAAACTTTATGTAAGGGCATCACCGTCGTCAATGGCTACATCTCATCCTCTCTGTGAAAATGGTCCGATGCGCTGTCACTGCATGGCTAATCATCTGGAGGCATCACCATTGTCAATGGCTACATCCCATCCTCTCTGTAAAAATGGTCCGATGCGCTGTCACTGCATGGCTAATCATCTGGAGGTTCTCGATCATACTGGAATAGGATTTACTATCCTTTTGCGTTTGTCACTACGCCCAGCACTCGCGAGTTTGAAGTTCGTCACAGTCATTCAATCCCTGAATCTTACTCGGAATAGCACAGACAAGGTTTAGACTTTCAGGATTCTCATGAATGCCGCCATCAATCTAGCTTATACCACGAAGATTCTGATTAAGAGATCCAAGAGATAATCATCCAATCTAAGGTGGAACGGAAGTGGTTGTCAGGCATGCATTCGTATGGGAATGATGATGATTGTCATGTTTATCACATTCATATTGAAATGCGAATGAATATCTTAGAAGCGGAATAAGTTGAATTGAATAGAGAAACAGTAGTACTTTGCATTAATTCGTGAGGAACAGCAGAGCTCCACACCTTAATCTATGGTGTGTAGAAACTCTACCGTTGAAAATACATAAGTGATAAGGTCCAGGCATGGCCGAATGGCCAGCCCCCAAACGTGATCAATATGATCCTAAGATGAACTAAAAATCATAAGATGATCCGAAGATGTCTAATACAATAGTAAAAAGTCCTATTTATACTAAACTAGTTACTAGGGTTTACATGAGTAAGTAATTGATGCATAAATCCACTTCCGGGGCCCACTTGGTGTGTGCTTGGGCTGAGCTTGACGTTTACACGTGGAGAGGTCATTCTTGGAGTTGAACGCCAGTTTGTAACGTGTTTCTGGCGTTCAACTCTGGCTTGTGACGTGTTTCTGGCGTTTAACTCCAGACTGCAGCGTAGAACTGGCGTTCAACGCCCTTTTGCGTCGTCTAAACTCGGCCAAAGTATGGACTATTATATATTGCTGGAAAGCCCTAGATTTCTACTTTCCAACGCAATTGGAAGCGCGCCATTTTGAGTTTTGTAGCTCCAGAAAATCCATTTTGAGTGCAGGGAGGTCAGAATCCAACAGCATCAGCAATCCTTCTTCTACCTCTGAATCTGATTTTTGCTCAAGTCCCTCAATTTCAGCCAGAAAATACCTGAAATCACAGAAAAACACACAAACTCATGTAAAGTCCAGAAATGTGAATTTAACATAAAAACTAATGAAAACATCCCTAAAAGTAACTAGATCCTACTAAAAACATACTAAAAATAATGCCAAAAAGCGTATAAATTATCCGCTCATCAGTTAGCAATAGGAGTTGCCCTGCAAGGTTCAAAACGGTTGCACACTCCAAGTTGAAGTGAAAATATTGGTGTAGAGCTCGATTGAATGGGTCTAGGAAGCTGTTTGGGTGCCGTAGTGAGAATTCGGATTGCTTACCAACCGGATGGAATCATCATGTTCGACTTAAAGATGGGTACAGAAACAAGATTTGGGATCCAGGCATACATGAGGATCAAATTTGGGAGCTCAAAGCTTGTGAAGAACTCCATCAAGGCTTGAGGAATTCACTTGGTATTGATAGAGCTTATTGGAGGTCCAAGCATTGGTAGAAGTTTCAAGACGAGTTCAAGCACAAGCCACCATGACAAGGAGCTCATCAAATGTCCAACTTAAGGACTATAACTAAAAGTGCTAGGTGGGAGACAACCCACCATGGTATAATCGTTCTTTTTTTATTCTTAATCTTATTTTATTTTATT
This sequence comes from Arachis hypogaea, assembly GCF_003086295.3. Taxonomy (NCBI): domain Eukaryota; kingdom Viridiplantae; phylum Streptophyta; class Magnoliopsida; order Fabales; family Fabaceae; genus Arachis; species Arachis hypogaea. The sequence continues at coordinate 28,361,498 of NC_092050.1, forward strand.
TTTACTAGTCTTCATTCATAATTTCTGCAAATTCACCTGCATTCTGCATTTGCATATGCATATTGCATATAAAAAAAATTACGCGACGCGCAAGCGTCGCTGACTGATGAGCGGATATTTTATACGCTTTTTGGGGGTATTTTCATATAGTTTTTAGCAGGATCTAGCTACTTTTTAGTATATTTTTATTAGTTTTTATGCAAAAATTATATTTCTAGACTTTACTATGAGTTTGTGTATTTTTCGGTGATTTCAGGTATTTTCTGGTTGAAATTAAGGGACCTGAGCAAAAATCTGATTCGGAGGCTGAAAAAAGACTGCAGATGCTGTTGGATTCTGACCTCCCTGCACTCGAAATAGATTTTCTTGAGCTACAGAATCCCAATTGGCGCGCTCTCAATTGCGTTGGAAAGTAGACATCCTGGACTTTCCAGCAATATATAATAGTCTATATTTTGCCCGAGTTAAGATCACGCAAACTGGCGTTTAACGCCAAGTCTCTGCCTTATTCTGGCGTTAAACGCCAGAACTGGCATAAAAGTTGGAGTTAAATGCCCAAACTGGCACAAAACTTGAAGTTAAACACCGGGAGCAGCCTATGCACGTGAAAGCTTCAATGCTCAGCCCAAACACACACCAAGTGGGTCCCAGAAGTGGATTTCTGCACTATCTATCTTAGTTTACTCATTTTCTGTAAACCTAGGTCACTAGTTTAGTATAAAAACTACTTTTAGAGACTTACTATGTACCTCATGACATTTTACATCAGAACTTGTATCTTCTACGGCATGAGTCTCTAAACCCCATGGTTGGGGGTGAGGAGCTCTGCTGTGTCTTGATGGATTAATGCAATTACTACTGTTTCTCATTCAATCACGCTTGTTTCTATTTTAAGATATTCATTCGCACTTTAATATGATGAATGTGATGATCCGTGACACTCATCACCATTCTCAACCTATGAACGCATGCCTGACAACCACTTCTGTTCTACCTTAGATTGAATGTATATCTCTTGGATACCTGGTTCACGAGTTTGACTGCCTCTCCTGACAATAGAACATTCAAATCCGTGAGATCAGAGTCTTCGTGGTATAAGCTAGAATCAATTGGCAACATTTCTGAGATGCATAAAGTCCAAACCTTGTCTGTGGTATTCCGAGTAGGATCCAGGAAGGGATGACTGCGACGAGCTTCAAACTCATGAATGCTGGGCGCAGTGATAGTGTGCAAAAGGATCAATGGATCCTATTCCAACATTAGTGAGAACCGACAGATGATTAGCCATGTACATGGACCCTTTTCACTGAGAGGACAGCTGATAGCCATTGACAACGGTGATCCACCAACATACAACTTGCCATGGAAGGAGACCTGCGTGCGTGAAGAAGAAGACAGTAGGAAAGCAGAGATTCAGAAGACAGAGCATCTCCAAAACCTCAACCTGTTCTCCATCACTGCATAACAAGTATCATTTAATCCATGCTCTTTTACTTATTCTAATTAAAACTGAGAATTATTTTTGCTATCCTGACTAAGAGTTACAAGATAACCATAGCTTGCTTCAAGCCGACAATCTTCGTGGGATCGACCCTTACTCACGTAAGGTATTACTTGGACGACCCAGTGCACTTGCTGGTCAGTTGTGCAGAATTGCAAAAGTGTGATTGTGATTTCGTGCACCAAGTTTTTGGCGCCGTTGCCGGGGATTGTTCGAGTTTGGACAACTGACGGTTTATTTTGTTGCTTAGATTAGGAAAAAATTTTCTTTTTTGTTTAGAGTCTTCTATTATTGTTTTTGGTTAAAATTTTAAAATCCTTATTTTATTTTTCTAAATTATTTTCGAAAATTTTCAAAACCAATAACTTCATGATTTAGTCTTCTATTTGAGTTTAGTTTCATATTTTAAGTTTGGTGTCAATTGCATAAGTTTATTTTTCTTTCATTTTTTTCGAATTATTAGTGCTCAGAGTATAAAAAATTTTTTAGTTTAGTGTCCTTTGTGTTTCTGTTTTCTTAAAAATTTTTCAAAAGTTGCTTTCAATGTTCATCTTGATATTCAAAGTTTTCATATTTGTTTTCCTTGTTTTGATCTAAAAATTCTAAGTTTGGTGTCATTTTTTCCTGTTTTCCTTTTTCTTCATTAATTTCAATAATATCTTTTCTCTTTATTTTAATTGATTTTCGAATTCTACCTTTAAAAATTCAGATTTTTATTTTAAAACTTCTTATTCTATTTTATCTTAGTTTTGAAATTTCAAAATTCAAAATCCCTTTCAAAAAAAAAAATCATATCCAAAGTTTTTCAAATCTTCTTAATTAAGTAATTAATTTGGTTTTCGAATTTATTTTTCCTTTTTCTTTTGCTTTTCGAAATCTATATTTTAATTTCTAATTACTTTATTTTATCTTATTTCTTTTTTTATTTTATTTATTCGGTTTTTTTAATTAAATAAAATAAAAATAAAAATATATTTTAGTTGCAATTCACATCAATTCCCTTTTCTCCATCATGGACCTAAGTGGAAATGAACAGTCCAGAATGACTATGGGGTCATATGCTAACCCCATTACTGCTGCATATGGGAGTAGCATCTGTATACCTCCCATCAGAACAAGCAGTTTTGAGCTAAATCCTCAGCTCATTGTCATGGTGCAGCAAAATTACTAGTATTCCGGTCTTCCACAGGAAGAACCTACTGAGTTTCTGGAATAGTTCTTGCAAATTGCTGACACAGTACGTGACAAGGAAGTAGATCAGGATATATATAGATTATTACTGTTTCCATTTGCTGTAAAAGATCAAGCTAAGATGTGGTTAAATAACCAACCTACAGCAAGCATAAGAACATGGAAACAATTATCAGACAAATTCCTGAATCAATATTTTCCTCCAAAAATGATGACACAGCTAAGGCTGGACATCCAAGGCTTTAAACAAGAGGATGATGAATCCCTTTATAAATCCTGGGAGAGGTACAGAGGGATGCTAAGGAAATGCCCCTCTAAAATGTTTTCAGAGTGGGTGCAGTTAGACATCTTCTACTACGGGCTTACAGAAAAAGCTCAGATATCTCTAGACCACTCAGCTGGTGGATCTATACACATGAGAAAGACTATTGAAGAGGCTCAAGAGCTTATCGATACAATTGCTAGAAATCAGCATCTGTACATAAGTAATGAGTCCTCCATGAAAGAAGAAGCTAAGGCAGTATCAACTGACTTTAGTCCTCAGGAATAAGTTGCTGAACTCAATTAGCAACTATCTTCTATAACAAGGCAGTTAGCAGATTCAAGGAGATGCTCCAAGACACTAAAAATGCTAACCAGAATATGGAAGCACAATTGGATCAGACAAGACAGCAGCTATCTAAACAGATAACAGAAGAATGCCAAGCTGTTCAATTAAGGAGTGGAAAGACATTGAATGTCTCAACTCAAAGCAGCAGAAAGCCAAGAAAGGAACAACTAACAGAGGATGACCAACCCACTGCCCAAAATCCCTCTGAGGATAGTAACAGCCCAGAGAGGAATGATTCTGGCGTTCAAACGCCAGAAAAGGGTAAAAAAGTGGCGTTAAACGCCCAATCCATATCCAATTCTGGCGTTCAAACGCCAGAAAAGGGTGGGAATCTGGCGTTAAACGCCCAATCCATGTCCAGTTCTGGCGTTCAAATGCCAGAAAAGGGTAGGAATCTGGTGTTAAACGCCCATCCATCCCCCTATCCTGGCGTTCAAACGCTAATGAGAGATCAGACACCTACAAGTGCTGATAATAACTCCCTCAAGAAGGCTTCTCAAACTGCCTCTGTAGGAAATAAACCTGCAGCAACTAAGGTTGAAGAATATAAAGCCAAAATGCCTTATCCTCAGAAATTCTGCCAAGCGGAATAGGATAAATAATTTGCCCGCTTTGCAGACTATCTCAGGACTCTTGAAATAAAGACTTCATTTGCAGAGGCACTTGAGCAAATACCCTCTTATGTTAAGTTCATGAAAGAGATCTTAAGTCATAAGAAGGATTGGAGAGAAACTGAAAAAGTTTTTCTCACTGAAGAATGCAGTGCAGTCATTCTAACAAGCTTACCAAAGAAGCTTAAGGATCCCGGAAGCTTTATGATACCATGCACATTAGAGGGTACTTGTACCAAGACAGCTCTATGTGACCTTGGGGCAAGTATCAACCTAATCCCTGCATCCACTATCAGAAAGCTTGGCTTGACTGAAGAGGTCAAACCAATCTGGATATGTCTTCAACTTGCTGATGGCTCCATTAAATATCCATCAGGCATAATTGAGGACATGATTGCCAAGGTTGGGCCATTTGCCTTTCCCACTGACTTTGTAGTGCTAGAAATGGAGGAGCACAAGAGTGCAACTCTCATTCTAGGAAGACCCTTCCTAGCAATTGGACGAACTCTCATTGATGTCCAAAAAGGGAAAGTGACCCTGAGAGTCAATGGGGATGAGTTCAAGTTAAATGTTGTCAAAGCTATGCAGCATCCAGACACATCAAATGACTGCATGAGCGTTGATATTATTGACTCCTTAGTGGAAGAGATCAATATGACTGAGAGTCTCGAATCAGAGTTAGAGGACATCTTTAAAGATGTTCAGCCTGATTTGGAGGAACCAGAGGAAATAAAAGAACCTCTGAAAAGTCCTCAGGAAGAGGAGAAACCTCCTAAACCCGAGCTCAAACCACTACCACCATCCTGAAATATGCATTTCTGGGAGAAGGTGACACTTTTCCGGTGATCATAAGCTCTGCTTTAAATCTACAGGAAGAGAAAGCACTACTTCAAGTGCTAAGGACACACAAGATAGCTCTTGGGTGGTCCATAAGTGATCTTAAGGGCATCAGCCCAGCAAGATGCATGCACAAGATCCTATTGGAGGACGATGCTAAGCCAGTGGTTCAACCACAGAGGCGGCTAAATCCAGCCATTAAGGAGGTGGTGCAGAAAGAGGTCACCAAGTTACTGGAGGCTGGGATTATTTATCCTATTTCTGATAGCCCATGGGTGAGCCCTGTCCAAGTTATCCCCAAGAAGGGAAGCATGACAGTGGTTCATAATGAAAAGAATGAACTGGTTCCTACAAGAACAGTTACAGGGTGGCGTATGTGTATTGATTACAGAAGGCTCAATACAGCCTCCAGGAAGGATCACTTTCCTTTACCATTCATAGACCAGATGCTAGAGAGACTAGCAGGTCATGAATATTACTGCTTTTTGGATGGCTATTCAGGTTACAACCAAATTGCAGTAGATCCTCAGGACCAAGAGAAAATAGAATTCACATGTTCTTCTGGAGTGTTCGCCTATAGAAGGATGCCTTTTGGTCTGTGCAATGCACCTGCAACCTTTCAGAGGTGCATGCTCTCTATCTTCTCTGATATGGTAGAGAAATTTTTGGAAGTCTTCATGGATGACTTTTCAGTATTTGGAGACTCATTCAGCTCCTGCCTTGACCATTTAGCACTTGTTCTAAAAAGATGCCAAGAGACCAACCTAGTTTTAAACTGGGGAAAATGTCACTTTATGGTGATTGAAGGAATTGTCCTTGGGCATAAAATTTCAAACAAGGGAATAGAGGTGGATCAAGCTAAAGTAGAGGTAATTGGAAAATTACCACCACCTACCAATGTTAAGGCAATCAGAAGCTTTCTGGGGCATGCAGGATTCTATAGGAGGTTTATAAAGGATTTTTCAAAAATTGCAAAACCTCTGAGCAATCTGCTAGCTGCTGACATGCCATTTGTGTTTGACACAGAGTGTCTGCAGGCGTTTGAAACTCTGAAAGTTAAGCTGGTCACAGCACCAGTTATTTCTGCACCAGACTGGACATTACCATTCGAACTAATGTGTGATGCTAGTGACCATGCCATTGGTGCAGTACTGGGACAAAGGCATAACAAGATTCTGCATGTCATTTATTATGCTAGCCGTGTTTTAAATGATGCACAGAAAAATTACACAACCACAGAAAAAGAGCTGCTTGCAGTGGTTTATGCCATTGACAAGTTTAGATCATACTTAGTAGGATCAAAAGTGATTGTGTACACTGACCATGCTGCTCTTAAATATCTACTTACAAAGCAGGATTCAAAACCCAGGCTCATAAGATGGGTGTTGCTTCTGCAAGAGTTTGATATAGAAATAAGAGACAGAAAAGGGACAGAGAACCAAGTGGCTGATCATCTGTCCCGGATAGAACCAGTAGAAGGGGCGTCCTCCCCCTCTATTGAGATCTCTGAAACCTTTCCGGATGAGCAATTATTTGCCATTCAGGAAACACCATGGTTTGCAGACATTGCAAACTATAAAGCTGTAAGATTCATACCCAAAGAGTACAGCAGGCAGCAAATAAAGAAATTGATCTCTGATGCAAAGTACTACTTATGGGATGAACCATATCTCTTTAAGAGATGTGCAGACAGAATAATCCGTAGATGTGTGCCCAAGGAAGAGGCACAGAAGATCTTATGGCATTGCCATGGATCACAATATGGAGGCCATTTCGGAGGTGAGCGAACAGCCACCAAGGTTCTCCAATGTGGCTTCTACTGGCCTACTCTCTATAGAGACTCCTAAGAGTTTGTACGTAACTGTGACAGCTGCTAGAGAGTTGGTAATCTGCCTCATGGTTACGCCATGACTTAACAAGAGATCTTAGAGATTGAGTTGTTTGATGTATGGGGTATTGACTTTATGGGGCCTTTCCCACCATCATACTCAAACACGTATATTCTGGTGGCAGTAGACTATGTATCTAAATGGGTAGAGGCAATTGCAACACCCACTAATGATACTAAGACAGTGCTGAAGTTCCTCCAGAAACATATCTTCAGCAGGTTTGGTGTCCCTAGAGTACTAATCAGTGATGGGGCACTCATTTCTGCAATAAACAGCTTTACTCTGCTATGGTCCGATATGGAATTAGCCACAAAGTAGCAACTCCATATCATCCACAGACAAATGGGCAGGCTAAAGTCTCTAATAGAGAACTAAAAAGAATCCTGGAACGGACTTTAATTGCCCGTAGAAGGGATTAGGCAAAAAGCTTGGATGATGCTCTGTCGGCATACAGAACAGCATTCAAGACTCCTATAGGAACCTCTCCATACCAGCTTGTGTATGGCAAGGCCTGTCATCTGCCCATGGAACTAGAGCATAAGGCCTACTGGGCAACCAGATTCCTAAACCTAGATGCTAAGTTAGCTGGAGAGAAGAGATTACTCCAGTTAAATGAGTTAAAGGAATTCAGACTCAATGCTTTTGAAAATGCAAAAATTTACAAGGAAAAAGAAAAAAGGTGGCATGACAAGAAACTGTCATCCAGAATCTTTGAGCCAGGACAGAAGGTTCTACTGTTCAACTCTAGGCTCAGATTATTCCCCGGGAAACTGAAATCCCGGTGGAAGGGACCATTTGTGATTACAAGTGTGTCACCATATGACTATGTGGAGCTTCAAGATATTGATTCTAATAAGAGGTTCATTGTTAATGGACAGAGAGTCAAGCATTATCTTGAAGGCAATGTCGAGAAAGAATGCTCAAAGCTGAGACTAGATTAAAAGTTCAGTAAGCTCCAGCTAAAGACAATAAAGAAGCGCTTGCTGGGAGGCAACCCAGCCATTAGCAAGGTTTATTTGTTATTCAAATAATAATTATTATGAGTTTGATATAAATTATCTTCAAGGTTAATTAATAATTGCAGGAGTTCACAGAGTTACAGAAGAATTCAAAGTATAAAGCAGAGAAAAGGAGCTCACTGGCACAAAAATGCCAGTAAGGGGGTATTGTGGGCGTTTAGAAAAATGCCCAGTGATAAAGGCTTTCTGGTGTTTAATGCCAGCCAGGGTACCTGGCTGGGCGTTAAATGCCCAAAAGAAGCAACAATTGGGCGTTAAACACCAGAATGGATGCCATTCTTGGCGTTTAACGCCAGGAATGTGGATGGGAGGAAGTTTTGTTTCCAACTCAAATTTTTTTCAAATTTTCATGGTTCCATCCAAAATTTCTTGCAAAAACATGTTACAAATTATCATCTTTCAATTTCAATTTCAAAAATATAAAACAAATTAAAAAATAAATTTTTCTTTAATCCTAAAAAATCTTTCTCAATTCTTCTTCAATTTCTTTTCAAATCTTTTTCAAAACTCATCTATCTTTTTAATTTCTTCTCAAATCTTTTCAACTCATCCTATTATCTTTTCCAATTCAGATCTATCTTTTTCAAATCTCTCATATCTTTTCAATTTTAAAATTTCATCTTTTTCATATCATATTTATCTTTTACAAATCATATCTTCTATCATATATTTTTTAAAATTTTTGAACCCTCCCCCTCTCCTCCATAACTCAAATTTGACTCTCCTTCTATTCCTCTCCTTTCCTTTCTTTTGCTTGAGGACAAGCAAACCTTTAAGTTTGGTGTGTTTTTCGTGATCACTGAGCTAAGATTCACTAAGATTATGGCTCCTAAGGGAAAACAAACTACTTCAAGAGGCAAGAAAGAGAACACTCCAAAACCACTTTGGAATCAAGAGAGGTTCTTAACCAAAGAACAGGCAGACCATTACCACAAAATAATGGGTCTAAGGTCAGTGATCCCGAAAGTTAAATTCGATCTGAAAGAAGACGAATATCCAGAGATTCAAGAGCAGATTCAAAACAGGAGCTGAAAAATTCTAGCTAATCCTGAGACAAAGGTGGGTAGAAATATGCTTCAGGAATTCTACTCAAATTTGTGGCAAACAGATAAGCAGAGAATGACTGAAACTGCCTTCTATACCTTTCGAACTATGGTCAGAGGGAAGATTATTTACTTCCACCTGGACAAAATAAGAGAGGTCTTCAAGCTGCCTCAACTACAAGATGATCCAAAATCCTTTAATAGGAGAATGGTGAGATTTGATAAGCGCTTGGACCAAGTTCTAGAGGACATATGCATCCCTGGAACCAAGTGGATAACCAACACAAAGGGTGTCCCGAATCAACTCAAGAGAGGAGATCTCAAACTAGTTGCTAGGGGCTGGCTGGACTTCATTGGGCGTTCTATACTGCCCACCAGCAACCGCTCTGAAGTTACTGTCAAAAGAGCAGTGATGATCCACTGCATTATGCTGGGAAACGAAGTGGAGATTTATCATCTGATTTCTTGTGAGCTTTACACAATTACAAACAAGAACTCCACTGACGCCAAATTGGCTTACCCAAGCTTAATCTCTCTGCTATGTAAAGATGCTGGGATAAAGATGGGAGTGGATGAGTATATCTCAGTAGAGCACCCAATCACCAAAAAGTCAATGGAAGGACAACAAGTGCAAGATAACTCCATGAAAAGGAGGGCACATGAGTTCCTCCCAGAAATCCCTCAGATTGACTACTGGCCCGCTTAGAAGCATCTGTCACCAAACTGCAAGAAGCTATGGATCAACTGAAAGAAGAACAGCAAATTTAAAATAGCATGCTCTGTAAACTACTGAAGGAACAAGAGAAGCAAGGGCGTGAGCTACAGGAGCTGAAGCGCCAGAAACTGTCTCTTGAAGGGCCAGACACCCCACAGATTGAAGCAGCATCCATCTCCCAAAATAAAGGTTGTTGAGTCCTAATCTTAACTCTGTGATAACTTTTGCTATTAAAGATCTACCTTAGGAGTCACATGAATAATAGTAATTAGTATCTTTATTTTTATTTTTTTTATTATCTCCAAGTAAGCTATAATTTATTTTTCTCATCATCATTAAACATGAATAAAATAGCAGATTTTTTAGAATAAGGAGGCAGTTTTATTTTCGAGTTCTTAATAAGAAAAATTCAAATTATTTATATGTGGTGGCAATACTTTTTGTCTTATGAATGAATGCTTGAACAGTGCATAAATTTTTATAGTGAAGTTTATGAATGTTAAATTTGTTGGCTCTTGAAAGAATAATGAAAAAGGAGAAATGTTATTGATAATTTGAAAAATCATAAAATTGATTCTTGAAGCAAGAAAAAGCAGTGAATACAAAGCTTACGAAAAAAATGGCAAAAAAAATAAAAGAAAAAGAAAGAAAGAGAAAAAGCAAGCAGAAAAAGCCAATAGCCCTTTAAACCAAAAGGCAAGGGTAAAAAAGGGATCCAAGGCTTTGAGCATTAATGGATAGGAGGGCCTAAAGGAATAAAATCCTGGCCTAAGCGACTAAACCAAGCTGTCCCTAACCACGTGCTTGTGGCGTGAAGGTGTCAAGTGAAAACTTGAGACTGAGCGTCTGAGCGGTTAAAGTCGTGGTCCAAAAGAAAAAAAAAAGAGTGTGCTTAAGAGCTCTGGACACCTCTAACTGGGGATTTCAGCAAAGCTGAGTCACAATCTGAAAAGGTTCACCCAGTTATGTGTCTGTGGCATTTATGTATCCGGTGGTAATACTGGAAAATAAAGTGCTTAGGGCCACGGCCAAGACTCATAAAGTAGCTGTGTTCAAGAATCAACACACTAAACTAGGAGAATCAATAACACTATCTGAATTCTGAGTTCCTATAGATACCAATCATTCTGAACTTCAAAGGATAAATTTAGGTGCCAAAACTGTTCAGAAGCAAAAAGCTACTAGTCCCGCTCATCTAATGAGAATTTGAGCTTCATATAAAACTCTGAGATGTTATTGCCTCTTGATTTTCTTTCTATCCTGTTTTATTTATCTAGTTTCTTGAGGACAAGCAACAGTTTAAGTTTGGTGTTGTAATGAGCGGATATTTTATAGGCTTTTTGGGGGTATTTTCATATAATTTTTAGTAGGATCTAGCTACTTTTTAGTATATTTTTATTAGTTTTTATGCAAAAATCATATTTCTAGACTTTACTATGAGTTTGTGTGTTTTTCGGTGATTTCAGGTATTTTCTGGCTGAAATTGAGGGACCTGAGAAAAAATCTGATTCAGAGGCTGAAAAAGGACTGCAGATACTGTTGGATTCTGACCTCCCTGCACTCGAAATGGATTTTCTTGAGCTACAGAAGCCCAATTGGCGCTCTCTCAATTGCGTTGGAAAGTAGACATCCAGGGCTTTCCAGCAATATTTAATAGTCCATACTTTTTCTGAGTTAAGATCACGCAAACTGGCGTTTAACGCCAAGTCTCTGCCCTATTCTGGCATTAAACGCCAGAACTGGCATAAAAGTTGGAGTTAAACGCCCAAACTGGCACAAAACCTGAAGTTAAACGCCAGAAGAAGCCTATGCACATGAAAGCTTCAATGCTCAGCCCAAACACACACCAAGTGGGCCCCAGAAGTGGATTTTTGCACTATCTATCTTAGTTTACTCATTTTCTGTAAACCTAGGTCACTAGTTTAGTATAAAAACTACTTTTAGAGACTTACTATGTACCTCATGACATTTTACATCAGAACTTGTATCTTCTACGGCATGAGTCTCTAAACCCCATGGTTGGGGGTGAGGAGCTCTGCTGTGTCTCGATGGATTAATGCAATTGCTACTGTTTCTCATTCAATCACGCTTGTTTCTATTTTAAGATATTCATTTGCACTTTAATATGATGAATGTGATGATCCGTGACACTCATCACCATTCTCAACCTATGAACACGTGCCTGACAACCACTTCCGTTCTACCTTAGATTGAATGTATATCTCTTGGATATCTGGTTCACGAGTTTGACTGCCTCTCCTGACAACAGAACATTCAAATCCGTGAGATCAGAGTCTTCATGGTATAAGCTAGAATCAATTGGCAACATTCCTGAGATCCGGAAAGTCTAAACCTTGTCTGCGGTATTCTGAGTAGGATCCAGGAAGGGATGACTGTGACGAGCTTCAAACTCATGAATGCTGGCACAGTGATAGTGTGCAAAAGGATTAATGGATCCTATTCCAACATTAGTGAGAACCGACAGATGATTAGCCATGTACATGGACCCTTTTCACTGAGAGGATGGCTGATAGCCATTGACAACGGTGATCCACCAACATACAGCTTGCCATGGAAAGAGACCTGCGTGCGTGAAGAAGAAGACAGTAGGAAAGTAGAGATTCAGAAGACAGAGCATCTCCAAAACCTCAATCTGTTCTCCATCACTACATAACAAGTATCATTTAATCCATGCTCTTTTACTTATTCCAATTAAAACTGAGAATTATTGTTGCTATCCTGACTAAGAGTTACAAGATAACCATAGCTTGCTTCAAGCCAACAATCTCCGTGGGATTGACCCTTACTCACGTAAGGTATTACTTGGACGACCCAGTGCACTTGCTGGTCAGTTGTGCGGAATTGCAAAAGTGTGATTGTGATTTCGTGCACGACTGACGCGTCCATGTCATAGGTGCATTCGAAACATGGAAGAAAAGAAGCAGAGAGTCACGTGAAAGCGTGGCTGGAGGCGTGCCTAAGGCACAAGCATGCCTACGTGAACGCGTCGCTGACGCGTCTGTGTCATTTTGAAAAAAGAGCCTCCCACGCGTGCGTGTCACCCACGCGACCGCGTGGCCCTGCAAAATCAACGTAAAGAGGTATATGGCAGCAAGTTATGATGGAGCTGGGCTGGAATGGTGCTGGAAGCACAAGCCCTATCACGTGAACGCGTGCCCCACGCATCTGCGTCATTTTCAAAATATGGCCATTCACGCGATCGCGTCAACCACGCGAATGCGTCACCCAGATTTTTGGCAAAATGCATTTAAAATAGAGAGTTGTGCGTACGCGAGGCTGCACTCGCGCCAATAGCACAACTCAAGTCACGCGATCGCGTGACCCACGCGTCCGCGTCACCTGAAATTATCACACACCACGCGAACGCGTGCCCCACACGTCCGCGTCACATGCAACACACAGTTTATCCAGATCAGCTGCCACTTATCTTATCTTTTCTTTTCTAATCCTAATTTCTTTTATCTTTTCTTCTATCTTCTCTTCTTTCCTCCTTCTTTCTTACTTTCTTCTTCTTCATCCCTTTAACCTTTCATCCCTCTTCATTTCCATTCTATTTTATTTAATTTATTTGCATACTTTCATCCATTTCATTTTAATTTTGCGCATATTTTAATTTTCTTTTCTAAGTCTATTATTTTTCCAATGGTGTTAAATTTTCTTATTCAACGGTTACATCTTTTCTGGTATTATTTTGGTGCTTAGTGACTCGTTTTCCACTATTGGGTAATATTATTTAAGTTAATGTTGATATTTTTCTGATACTTGTATTCCTTTTGCATTGACATGAGCTTATACTATCTTGCATTATCCATACTCTCTTCCCCATTGTTGCAACTTTTGCACCACTGGTATGCCATGTGCTTCTATTATTTTCTCACTTGCATGTTGTAGCTACCATGTAATTGAGACCCTCATTATTTGGCATTAACCCACCCAGACCTTATTTAATTTCTTATCTTTATTTCTGGGTTACTTTTTCTTCTTTTTCCTCTTCTTTCAGGCTGGCCACCGTGAAAGGGAAAGAGAAACTTCTAATGGGGAGACAAACAAGTCTATCTGCACAATCCTTAGAGGAAAAGCATCAGTTATAACCCCGTCCACTTGCACATCTTAGTATGCACCGAGGATGGTGCAATCTTTAAGTATGGGGAGGTCGATACCGACTTCCGTGGGTTAGTTATTTTCTTTTCAACACCAATGTTTAAATTTTCTTTGTAGTTAGTTGTTGCATTTGCATGTTTGATTGCATATTTGTTTGATTTTGTGCATATTTTACCACCACTTGGTTAAAGTAATATTTTCTTTTTCAAGAAAATATTAGCATTTCACTAATTTGAATTAAAATTTTTTGTTAAACTTGTTTGAAGAAATTTTATTTTGGAACATAGTTTAGAGCTCGAACACACAAAACCTGTGAGATTTTGAGCTTATTTGATTGGTTGCATTTTATCAACCAATAATTTATTTTTGATGTGTGTTTTTCTCTCTAAAATTGTGATCTTTGTCTTGCTTAATTCTATATTTCCATGGTTTGATGTATGCATGCACTTATATGATTGAGGCTTTTGTTTCACTGAGCTTACATACCCATATGGCCTTACTGTTCATTATCCCTTGCAAACTAATTTTGAGCCTATTATACCCCTTTGTTCTTTACTTTAGCTCATCACTAACTCTAAGCGAAAAACAATAATGTCCTTAATTTGAATCCTTGGTTAGCTTAGAATAGTGAGAGTGCTCATGAATTAAGTGTGAGGAAGTTGGAGTTGGAAACATTTGGTTTGAGAATTGAGTATGTTAGAATTTTCTAAAAATATGAAAGAATGTTGAGAATATGTTCATGCATTTAATACCTTAATCATATGCCTTGAGAAAAGCAAAAGAAAGAAAAATTATGAAAAAAAAGAGAAAAAATAAAGGAGAAAAAGAAAAGGAAAAGAGCAAATAAATAAAAGGGGACAAAATGCCCCAAAATAAGTGGTGAAAGCAATGCATATGTACTGTACTTGAAATTAGAATGCATGAATATGCGAAAAATATTGTTAATGGATAGTTAGATGTGGTATTATGATTACATGGATTGTCTAAAGTTAGGTGGAAAGTTTAAGTTAATTAAGGATTCAGATTTTAGTCCACTTGGCCAAATACAATCCTACCTTGACCCTAACCCCATTACAACCCTTAAAAGACCTCTTGATATGTGTATCTATGCATTAATTCTTTGTTGATTGGTAGAAGAAGAGCAAGCCTTAGAAAGCAAGATTAGTAGAGAATTGAGAGATTGAACCTTAAACACCTGAGCGATTAGAGTGCATACACTTCCAAGTGAGGGTTGATGCTCGATTCTTTGTTCCCGGCTTTCATGAGCTATTTTCTTCTGCAAGTCCACTTGTACTTTATTTTGTGATTTGAATTAGTGAAATCCAGTTCATATTTGTTCTTGAAGGATTTGTTTACTTTTAACCAAGTAGAAAAAAAAACATTATGCATTTAGTTGCATTATTATAGATAGGTTGCATTTCATACTTTCTTACTTTTCCCATTCATTCTTTATAGCTTTTCTTGAGCTTAGCATGAGGACATGATAATGTTTAAGTGTGGGAAGGTTGATAAACCACTATTTTATGATTTATCTTGTGCAAATTTGAGTGGTTTTTATCAACTCTTTACTCACTTGTTCATATGATTTGCATGGTTTTACAATTCCTTCCTAGTTTCGTTCTATAATTAGAAACTTGCTTCCCAAGCTTTTAAATTACCAAAAATTAATCCTCTCTTATTACCATTCGATGCCTTGATATGTGTGTTAAGTGATTTCAGGGTTTACAGGGCAGGAATGGCTTAGAGGATGGAAAGGAAGCATGCAAAAGTGAAAGGAATACAAGAAACTGAAGGAACTGCTAAAGCTGTCCAACCTGACCTCTTGGTACTAAATTGACCATAACTTGAGCTACAGAGGTCCAAATGACGCGGTTTCAGTTGTGTTGGAAAGCTAACATCCGGAGCTTTGCAATGATATATAATTCTCTATAGCTTCCTTGAAGCCAGGTGATGCGAACGCGTGGATCACGCGGACACGTGACCTGGCAAAAATCCAATCCACGCAAACGCGTGGACGACACTTCTGCGTGACTTTGCAGCGATCTGGACGTATCAGAAATCGCTGGAGGCGATTTTTGGGCTATTTTTGACCCAGTTTTTGGTCCAGAAAATACAGATTAGAGGCTATAAAGTGGGGGAATCAATCCAACAATTCATACAACTTTCATATTTCACAATTTTTAGGTTTTAGATGTAGTTTTAGAGAGAGAGAGAGAGAGAGAGAGAGAGAGAGAGAGAGAGACTCTCTCCTCTCTCTTAGGATTTAGGATTAGGATTTCTCTTAGATTTTAGGATTAGGATTCCTTCATTTTTTCCAATTCCAGGTTCAATGTTCCCAACTTTAATTTATGTTTCTCTTCTACTTTTAGATACTCTAATACTTTTATTTGTTAATTACTTATGTTGTCAAATTGGCTTATGAATCTTTTCATGTTAGATTTGAATATTCTATTTAATGTAATTTGAGGTATTTCAGATTTATGATTGTTTTATTCTATTTATGATGCTTTCAATTTAATTTAAGATTTATTCCCTTTTTGCTTTGGTAAAGTAATTGGTAACACTTGAGTTATCAAACTCAACAGTTGATTGAAAATTGGGAGTTGCTGATTGATTTGGATCGCTCTAAAGCTAGTCTTTCCACAGGAGTTGACTAGGACTTGAGGATCAAATTAATTGGTCCACTTGACTTTCCTTTATTTAGTAAGGGTTAACTAAGTGGGAGCAATAACAATTCTCATCATACCTGATAAGGATAACTAGGATGGAATTTCCAGTTCTTATACCTTGCAAGAGATTTTTATAATTATTAATTTATTTTTCTTGCCATTTAAATTACTTGTTCTCTATTTCAAAAACCCAAAAACATACCTTTTCCATAACCAATAATAAATCATACTTCCCTGCAATTCCTTGAGAAGACGACCCAAGGTTTAAATACTTCGATTATAAATTTTATTGGGTTTTGTTACTTGTGACAACCAAAACTTTTGTACGAAAGGAATTCTTGTCGGTCTAGAAGCTATACTTACAACAGGAATTTATTTGTGAAAATTCTAGATCACGCGAGAGTTTTGTTCGTCAACGACGCGTACGCGTGACAAAGCGTCACGTGCTACAAATTACAAAAAGCGCTGGGGGCGATTTTTGGGCTCCTTTTTGGCCCAGTTCCAAGCCCGAAAACACAAAATAAAGGCTGCAGAGTGGGGAATCATTCAAACAATTTTCATTCACATAATTTTAGGTTTTAGGTTTCTTAGTTTTACTCCTTCTCAATTTCTGAATTTTTTCTTATTTCTACTTAGTTCTCTTCTACTTTTAATTGTTCTAGCATTCTAGTTTATTTATTTCTCTTGTTGATTACTTTACGTTGTCAATTTAGTTTATGAATTCTTCATGTTAGATTTGATTTTCCTTTTAATTCAATCTGAGGTATTTCATATTTATTGCTTCTTCCTTTATTTGTTATCATTGATGCTTGCAATTATTGGTTTTAGATTTTACATTCTCTATTATTTTTCTATGCTTTTATTTTGTGCCTTCCAAGTGTTTGATAAAATGCTTGGGAGGATTTTGAATTAGATTTTTGGTATTCTTAGCTTGGATTGATCAATTAGAGACTCTTGAATTATCAAAACCTCTTGTTGATTGGTGATTGAAAGTTGCTAGTTGACTTAAGCTTCACTAACTCTTGTCTTTGATTCGGACTTGTGAATTCAAGTTAATTTTCTCACTTGACTTACCTTCAATTGTTAGAGGTTAACTAAGTGATAGTGAAAGACAATTACCATCACAAGTGACTATGATAATGGGGATATGAATTCTAATTATCAATCTTTGCTAAGACTTTTCTTAATTATTAGTTTATTTCCTTGTTATTTATATTCCTTGTTCAACATTTTAAAAAAACCCAAAAAGATACAATCCCATAACCAATAGTAACATACTTCCCTGCCATTCTTTGAGATATGACCCGAGGTTTAATACTTCGGTTATTGGGTTTGCTTAAGTGACAAACAAATTAAATTTGATTGAGGTTTAATTGTCGGTTTAGATCTATACTTACAATGCGCTTATTTTTGTGAATTCTTTACCGACGATTTTCCCCCATCAATTTTTGGCGTTGTTGCCAGGGAATTGGAAACGTACGCCTTATTATTAGTTATTGTGAATATTGTGAATAAGTTTTCTTTTTCGTTTGTTTGTTAGTTGTTTCTAGTTTGAGGAGTTTAGTTTCATTATTCCTTATTAGTTTTTGTTTTTATTTTCTCTTGATACTATGAATTCTCACCCCTTTGGCTATGAGTTTGGTTCCAGTCATGTTGTAGGAAGAGGAGATTACAATGAAAGCTTGCATCAAGGATGGGACAATCAAAGATGGGAGGAGTCACAAGGATTTGATCAACCCTCTTGGCAACAACCTCCACCCACTTCCTATGAGCAAGAACCATTCCAAGGTGCATATCAATCCAATGGATATGGTGGACCCTCTTGTAGTTACCAACAAGCCCCACCATATACCTATGAACCACCTCCTCCACATAGCTTTGAACCACCATACTCACAAGCCCCCTACTACCAAACACCCTCATATGATCCTAACCCTTATCCACCATACCAACCACCCTATGAACCATATGAGCTATACATAGAGCCACCCCAATTCCAACTCAATTACTTCCAAGAACTACCACCTCCATATACACCATGTCCATATTCATCAACTTAAGAGTTATATGATCCTAATTATGTTATCCAAGCGGAACAAGAGTCAAGGGATCGTCTCAAGGAGACACTAGATCAATTTCAAGCAACCATTCATCAAATGGAGCGAGTGGTAAGCCAAAAAGCACACGAAACTCTCATGGCTAAAGAATCTCAACTTGAGAACAAAGAATTGAAGTGTGTTGTGCAACAAGT
Source organism: Arachis hypogaea (assembly GCF_003086295.3). Taxonomy (NCBI): domain Eukaryota; kingdom Viridiplantae; phylum Streptophyta; class Magnoliopsida; order Fabales; family Fabaceae; genus Arachis; species Arachis hypogaea. Next base: position 28,379,956 of record NC_092050.1, read on the forward strand.
AGAAAAGATGGAGAGTGTTAAACCACTACATCCTTATTATGATGAACCACCCTCTTATCATGAACCTTTCCTCCCAAGTAATGAACCTTCATGTCCACCCCAATCTTCAATGGATGACACTCTAAGTGTTCTTCTTCAAGAGCAAAGAGAGATGCATAGGACGACACAAGAGTTCATAGCTACCTTGACTGAGGTAGTAGGTAATTTAGCCTCTCTGCACGTCAACACTCAAAGCACTCCCATGGCTACATGTGGAGAACCAATAGAAGAGCGTAGCATGAAGGAGGCACTAGAAACTCCGGTGGACAATGAGGAACGTGATTTTGTATTGGAAAAAGTGGAGAATGCCGTAATAGTTGAAGAGGAAGAGGTGGTTGAAGACTTAGGAGATGCCGAACCTCCATGGGAATCAAGAGTTGTAGAGTATTCCTCCAAGAAGATTGAAATTGATGTCAAAGAGGCTAGTGCACAACCTTCAATGGCATATTCCTTATGAAGAATTGGATGGGATAGATCAAGAAGCGAGTTCCCTTGGTGATGATGATCATGAATCAAGTCTTCCCAGTGATGAATTTACATCTGCAAATGAACTCCTTGGGTATGAAAAACCTTCTCTGAGTGAGTTTGAGAATGATGTGGAAGTGGAAGTCCTTCGAAAAGGATAGACGGGAGTTGAACATACATTGTCAAGATCGTTGGAGACTTCTCTACCTAGGTTGCCATCTATTCCTTCATTTGAGTGGGTAAGACTTATCTCTATTTGCTTTACAGTCCCACTTAAGTATGGTATTCTTGAAACCGATGGTCAACTTAGGAAGCTTTATGGCATTAAGTGTAAGAGAAGGATGTTTAGTGGTTGGAGTTGCAAATCAAGACTCATCAAGGTCGATATTTCAAGAGCTAGATGCAAGGGTGGGACTAGTGAACATTTGGTTGGATCCGAGAGAAGAGTTTGGTATTGTATTGAAAATTCAGACTGATTCCCACCCGGTAGGAACAACGATGATCCACTTCAAGATGGGTGTAGAAATAGGATTTGGGATCCCGGCATACAAGATGATCGACTTTAGGAGCTCACACCTTGTGAAGAACTCCCTCAAGGCTTGGAAAATTCACTTGAGAATGATGAAGATTATTGGAAGTCCAAGCATTGGTGGAAGTTTCAGGATGAGTTCAAGCACAAGCCACCATGACAAGGAGCTCACCAAATGTCCAACTTAAGGACTTTAACTAAAAGTATTAGGTGGGAGACACCCCACCATGGTATATTCTTTCTAATTTCTCTTTTGTTTACAATGGTAATAAATTAAATTTTTATTTTTAGTTATGGTTATTTAGTTTAAATTATGGTTTTATTTGCTTAATCATGTTTAATATTGTTTTGGTAGTTTGTTATTAAAAAAAAAAGGGCAACCCACGCGTGCGCGTAGGCGACGCGTGGGCGTCGAAACCAATTTGGCTCTCCCATCTAACGAACAGAAAGTTGTGATGGAATCGTGCGGCTGATGTGCTAGAGGCACAACTCGGACGCGTACGCGTCAGTTGCAATTCTGGCACACCACGCGTGGGCGTGCATGACGCGCACGCATCGTACGTAAATGCTGCCCCGTTCAATTTGAACAGAGAGTTACGCGAAAACGGCGCTGGAATTGTGCGTTTAGCACAATTTCGCCCGACGCGTCATCCTCATTTCTCTCACTTTATGCGTACGCGTCTATCACGCTTACGCGTCGATGAATTTTTGTCTCGTCCACGCTCAAGCGTGACCCACGTGTATGCGTGGGTTTGAATTCATTAACCCCAGACGCGAGAACCCTACCCATTCATGTTCCCTATCCATTCTTCCCTCCAATGTCCCCTTCTCTTCCACCTCTTACCTCCATTACCACCACCAGTAACCATCAACCACCAGCCACTATTCCGGCGATCTCGAACCACCGCCGACCACCGCCTCTCTTCCCTATCCCTTATTTTCTTCTTCTTCCTTCTCACTTAACTTCACCTTCTCTGTACCCAAGCCGGAGCCACCCCTGTCCACCCCTGTTTCCATTTCGTCGCCGCTGTGGACCAGCCGCCTCTGGGTCGGCATTGCTCTACCTTCTCTCTCCTTCCAGCTCCATCTCTGTTTCTGCTTCCAAAAATCTCACATGTTTCCCCTGTTCTCCCTTTTGCATTCTTTCTATTCTGTTTAGTTAGTATAGTTAGTTTAGTTTAATTGCATTTTACTTAATTTGTTAGAAATGCATGTTAGTAGATTATAGGTGGTTAGGTAGTTAATTGTTTTTGTAGTGGATTTAGGTTTAAATTCTGCTGCTTCCGCTGTCTGATTTGGTATATGTTTAATTGTTCATGGATGATATGATGTTGATACTTTGTATTGACAATTTTTGTTGCTACTACACTTTTGTCGATAGCTGAGTTTTGACTCGTTTTAATGGTGATATCCTGATATTGATATGTGCATTGATGCTGTTTTGGGCTTTATTAAACTGATGCTGCTGCCTCGGTTTTAGTTTGTTTACTACTAGCTGCTACATGCCATTGTGCTACTGATTGAATGATGCTGCTTTTCTTGATTATAAATTCAATCGTCAACTGCTAAGGTTCATTTATCCACCTTGTTCTTGCTTCAAGTTTGGCCACTACTGATTGCTCAACCAATGTTGGCTTATTGACTTATTTCTTATGAAGTTATATATGATCTTTCTGTGTTTAATGGCTGTCACATTCATTTGGAATTCGAGTTGACTTGGTTAAGCAAAACTTGAGAAAAAGTGTTATGTACGGCTGAAATGCTGCCGAAAATTAACTTAGTCTGTTTAAAATATTCATCTTTGCTGTAATTAATTGATTGAGTCGGCATTTCATTGCTTTCGATTTTCAACTGTTGCTAAACTCAATTGATTGATTATCCGGCTAAGTACTTTACTGTTTTGGTTGTTGGAGGCTGAGGTATTTACATTCACTTTTCGGCTGCATTCTTGTAACAGTTGCTAATTGCTGCTGTATGTTGGCCTATTTGTTTATTTCGTATGACTTAACATGTGATTTTTGTGTGTTTAGTTGCTAATACATTCATATAAAACTTGGTTTGATGGATTAAATTGGCTGCTCTGTTTGAATATACACCTTAATTCATATGATATATTAGTTGCTGATTTTGTCTAAATTGTTTTGAATCCATATGGGCTGAGTTTTATTGCTTGTTTATATCCGTGAACGCTCTTTCACTGCCGGAGTGCCGCCCAAATTTTTTCTGAAAACTGTTTTACTCAACTCCCACTCATGAATTGACTTTAGCACTCTTGAATTGTGATTTATTTGGATTAAACCGAAGCTAATTCATGGGGTGATGGGCTAGCATTTCCGTTCCTTTTGGTTCCCTTTCTAATTGAAATGCATTGTTGATGATTTCAATTCTTTTTGTGCTACTTGCATTACATGTTTATCATCAATGGCTTGCATTGTATGCATGGACGTGCGCTTGCTTGTTCTTAAACCTTATGAACTTCTTTTAGCTAGGAACTACATTACCATGCCATTAATTTTAACCCACTTCTCTAACTTTTAACTAAATTGACTTTCTCACTCTTCTTTTTAGTTTTCACCCCTTTCAAACTAACTCTCTTATTTTCTTTCAAGGCATGATACTTATTGTTTCTTAACAAACAAGCATTCTGAATTTTATTGTATAAATTCTTGGATTGTGATTTCTGATTGATTTCTTTGAATCCTACCTTTCTTTCCTTCCAAGGATTTATCTCTTTCTGACTTACTTCATGTGTTAGCTTTAACTCCTCTTTTTCCTATCTTCTGCTTGTTTTGCTTGCATATTGTTTGCCTTTTTATTTTTCTGCTTTAATTTGATAATCTATACCCTGGTAATTCTGTTTTTCAGGATGTGTGATAGGAAAGGGAAAGGCAAGGCTAAGGCCAGCTCCAGTAAGCAGAAGAGAGAACAGTCATCCGTTGCTCTATCAGATGTTCTATCGGATGAATTTTGGTGTGAAAAGAACCTTACTGAGCAAGAAAAGGCTGATCAACTTGTGCCTGCTAATGACTCAGCCAAATTTGTCAATCTTTACTGTGAACTCAAGTTTCCAGTGTTTGTGGAAAAACGAAACCTCTACTTGGAAAGAAAGCTCAGAACACCAACCGATTTGAGAAAGTACACTGAACATCAGATTGAACAGAAAGGTTGGGTATTTCTAGATAGAGATCTGGCAGAGGTAAACACATCATGGGTCCATGAGTTCTATTCTAATTATTATAGGACGACCCTTGATGCAGTGCAACTTAGGGGAAAGCAGATCTTAGTCACAGAGGAGGTGATACAGGATATCCTCCACTTTCGGCCTAAAATAGATGATACAGATGGTTTTCAGAAGGCTGAAGAGTCTATTAGATTCATGATTTTTGATTGGGATGCTGTTCGGCGTACTATAGCCACTGATCCTGATGTTCCGTGGGCTATGGGAAAGTCGAAGGTAACTCCACGGGGTATAAAGGTTATTTATCTCAATGATGAGGCTAGGCTGTGGCAACAGATACTGAGCAATTATGTGATGCCTAGTACTCACGAGTCAGAAGTGCCCCTGCTATGATCATTCTTATCTGGTGTGTCATGGAAGGGAAGGACCTATACCTTCCAAGACTCATCAGGAAGTATATGTCCAGAGTTCATGTGAGAGGCACATTGGCTTTTCCTTATTTGATCACCCAGATGGCTCGTCGACCTAAGGTGCCTTGGGAGCCAGAGGATGAGAGACCACCGATTGCCGACTGCAAGAAGATTATTCCACACAGCAAGCGGTTTGGCCCTCTAGGCCACAGACCACCTACTACTGCTCCCACTGAGGTGGCCACATCCTCAGTAGCACCTGCAGCACCACCTACTTCCGCAGCACCATCATCCACCTCTCAGCCAGTCTACCACCTTGTGCACCGCCTTTTTGAGCGCCGCAATCAGCGACGTTATGAGCAGTCGGAGCGTCGCAACAAGCGACGCTATGCCCATCTGAAGCTGATTGTGATTACTGGGCGTACTAACATCCCCTCTGAGCCTAACACACCCTCGGAGCACTCTGAGGAGGAGGAGGACCAGCAGAAGGCACAGCACGTGGAGACTCAGCCTGGGCATCCTACAGAGTCACAAACACCTACAGCAGACCATGGACCAGTGGGCGATGATCCTTCTCACCCAGCTTGACTGCGAGCATCGAGGACGATGCTGTGATGGGGAGGTCGCCGTCTCCGGCGGACTATATTTTGGTGAACCATTTCAGGCTTTTGTTCTATTTTGCTTTATTTTGTATTTTGCTTTATTTTGTTTTATTTTTCTTTTAGTACATGCACATTTTGTTATATTGTACTTTTGTTTATTTTTACTTTGTTGCATTTTGCAGTTTGGGCTTGTATATATCTTAGATATCTAGCTTGAATTGCACTTTTAGTTTATTAGCTGCGATTTGAAAAAATGTGGATTATTAAGCTTAGTTTACCCTTTTGCATATGAGAATTTGGTTTGAATGAAAATAGTGAGTAAACTAAAAACTTTTAGCTTTTCATAATCACAACATTTCATTTAGTATATATATATATATATATATATATATATATATATATATATATATATATATATATATATATATATATATATATATATATATATATATAATAATAATAATAATAATAATAATAATAATAATAATAATAATAATAATAATAATAATAAATGTTGGTCAATTTGTTGAAATTTTTAAGAAATTCTTTTTTCTTAGAAAAGGCATTTAAGATTCACATTGATTTGAGTTAAAACCTTTTTGAAACTTGCATGATATATATAAATAGTTTGGAATATGGTTTTTGAGCTAAGAACACATAACCCGTGAGATTTTGAGCTTAATTGCATGGTTACATTATTTAACCATGATTTTTATTCTTGTGTGTTTTCTTCTCTATAATTGCAATCTTTAGTTTGTTGCATTCTAAATGTCCATTATTTAGTGTATATTCATGCATATATGTGATTGAGGCCATCATTTGATATTAGCTCATTTATCCCAAATAACCTACCATTTCATCTGCCTTTGTTTGCTACTTTGAGTCTTTTTAACCCCCTTTTGTTCTTATACTACCACATCACTAGTCTTAAGCAGAAAAATAAGTAATTACCCTATGTGAATCTTTGGTAAGCTTAAGATAGAGATTGTGTGTCAACTAAGTATGGGGAAATGTGGGAACTATAGTTGATGAGAATGTGTTTTGCTCTTATTGAAAAATATTGGGAATTTGGATACTTACTCATGTAAAATTATAAAAATCATATGCATTGATTTACTATGCTTTCATATATATATATATATATATATATATATATATAGAAGAAATAAATAAATAGGGGATAAAATTACCCCAATGTTAAGTTCAATAAAAAGGTCAATGTATATGTGTTCGAACTAGAATTGATACATGAGTGTGTAAAATATGAAAAAGTGAGACTTTGGGTGGCTAAGCTTAATTTTAGAATTGTATAGAGTGTGTGCATGTGTTAGGTGAGAACTTAGGTTAGTCAAAGATTTATATGATAGCTCACTTGGCCATACATATATCCTGACCCTTACCTTAGCCCCATTACAACCTTGAAAAGCCCTCATGATATTTACATTTGTACACTTGATAATTGTTGATTAGTTAGATGAAGAACAAAGTTTTAGAGAGCATGATTAGAGGAGATTTGAGTGGCTTAACCCCAAACACTTGAGCGATTAGAGTGCATATACACATCCAGTGGGGGTTCAATTGCTCATTTCCATATATCCGTATTTGATCATTGCTTGTCTTGCAAGTTTGTGAATTCTTTTGATTAACTCAACTCAATTGTGAATGTACTTTGATATGATTGATTTAGTCCTTGATTGTGCATATATGATTTCTTGGGAATTTGACTCACTTTGACCACATATATATATATATATATATATATATATATATATATATATATATATATATATATATATATATATATATATATAGTAATTAGAATAGCATGATGCATGTAGGTAGCTTGCATCTAGATAGGTTGTATTGCATAAGTTCCACCATTCTGTCTTCACTCTTTTGGTTCTCTTGAGCTTAGCATGAGGATATGCTAATGTTTAAGTGTGGAGAGATTGAAAACCCCATTTTTAGGGTTTATCTTGTGCTTAATTTAGTAGATTTTATCCATTATTCTCACACTTATTCATATAATTTGCATGTTTTACATTTTTCTTCCTAATTTTGTGCTATAAATGAAAACATACTTCTTTGGCCTTAAATTTGCTAATTTTAATCCCCTCTTATTACCAATCGATGCCGTGATATGTTTGCTGAGTGTTTTCAGGATTTATAGGGCAGGAATGGGTTAGAGGACGGAAAGAAAGCATGCAAAAGTGGAAGGAACGCAAGAAAATGATGTTTTGAGAAGCTGGCAGCGACGTGTACGCGTGACTGACGCGTACACGTGACAAGGATTTTTGCCAAACGACGCGTACGCGTGGACGACGCGTACGGGTGACAAAGCATCACGTGCTGCAAATTGCAGAAAGCGCTGGGGGTGATTTCTGGGCTCCTTTTTGGTAATCATTCAAGCAATTTTCATTCACATAATTTTAGGTTTTAGATGTAGTTTTCTAGAGAGAGAGACTCTCTCCTCTCTCTAGGTTTTAGGCTTCTTAGTTTTACTCCTTCTCAATTTCTGAATTTTATCTTATTTCTACTTAGTTCTCTTCTACTTTTAATTGTTCTAGCATTCTAGTTTATTTATTTCTCTTGTTGATTACTTTATGTTGTCAATTTAGTTTATGAATTCTTCATGTTAGATTTGATTTCCCTTTTATTGCAATCTGAGGTATTTCATGTTTATTGCTTCTTCCTTTATTTGTTATCATTGATGCTTGCAATTGTTGGTTTTAGATTTTACATTCTCTATTGTTTTTCTATACTTTTATTTGTGCCTTCCAAGTGTTTGATAAAATGCTTGGGAGGATTTTGAATTAGATTTTTGGTATTCTTAACTTGGATTGATCAATTAGAGACTCTTGAATTATCAAAATCTCTTGTTGATTGGTGATTGAAAGTTGCTAGTTGACTTAAGTTTCACTAACTCTAGTCTTTGATTAGGACTTGTGAATTCAAGTTAATTTTCTCACTTGACTTACCTTCAATTGTTAGAGGTTAGCTAAGTGATAGTGAAAGGCAATTACCATCACAAGTGACTATGATAATGGGGATATGAATTCTAATTATCAATCCTTGCTAGGACTTTCCTTAATTATTAGTTTATTTCCTTGTTATTTATATTCCTTGTTCAATATTTCAAAAAAAAAATCCAAAAAGATACAATCCCATAACCAATAGTAACATACTTCCCTGCAATTCCTTGAGAGACGACCCGAGGTTTAATACTTCGGTTAATTTTATTGGATTTGCTTAAGTGACAAACAAATTAAATTTGATTGAGGTTTAATTGTCGGTTTACATCTATACTTACAATGCGCTTATTTTTGTGAATTCTTTACCGACGATTTTCCCCATCATCAGCACAGGAATTTTTTTTCCTCTGAAATCAAAACAGCGTCATTTTGATTGTTGGATCAGCGAACCAAAACTTGAAAAAACTCAGACGGTTCTATTGGTTCGTCGATTTTTAAACCGTTTTTTTTTTTTTTTTGCAAAACAGTTCTAAAAATTAACTGGATTGGCGAAATAAATAATTTCCGGTTAAACCGACCAATCCGGTCTAATTTTCAAAACCTTGAATTTTTTGGCGTTGTGTTCTTCTATATATATGGCTTTCTTAATCCATTGCAAAATATTAGTAATTTCTTCATGTATTATTATTATCTTTTGTTAAAATCACTTATGCGCTATTATGATTTTGAAATAAATAAATAATAATAATACCGGTGTTCACATTTGATTTTGTCACGTCAAGAATCACAATTAATATATATATATATATATATATATATATATATATATATATATATATATATATATATATTAATTGTGTAATATTTTATATTGTCTCAGATTTAATTGTATGTGTCATTAATTTGGTGTATAATTATTTAATTATCCTTCTTTGATATAAGGATTGTTGTGTATGTTACTTATGCGCATATTAATCTATCTAAGGAGAAAGTTTATATTTGGCGATGTTATATGTATATATTAATAATATTTGAATAATAAAAAATTAAGAATAAATCGATTTTCATTATTTATGCAAACAATAATCGGCCTAAAGGAAGCTTATTGTTTGGCTAAATAATAAGCATTGCACACTTTTGTTTATTTTCTATTAATTATGCGATCAATAATCAGCCCAAATGAAAGTTATTGTTTTAGCCAATTAATGAAAAAATATATGCGGTAATAAATATGTTGCAAAGTTTAAGTTTCTATGTGCGCATTCAGTCGGTCCAAAGAAAGACTTAATGCGTGACAAGAATTTTTGACAATATTTGATTACTGCAATAAGAGTATCAGTTACAGTTAATTTTTTCTATCCAAATATTGAAAATTAATGTTGTTCTAGATATCTCAATGGTGAGTTCTATGGTGCCTTTGTTATGGTGCCTAAATTGCCTAACTTCCCTTTTAAAGCAAAAAATAAAATATTTAAAATAAAAAGTAAATCATGTAAAATTTATTAAATATTATTTATTTACCCTTTTTAGTAACTTAGGTATAAAGTGATAGGTATCATAGCATTCACCTATCTCAATATGGACACCTTTTTTTCATTATTTAACTAATGTTTACTACATATTTTTGTTCTAATCCAGAAACTATGGTATCAGCTACCAATGTTTCTACACAAGTTAGTAGTATTCCTATGCTGAATGGTTCGAACTTTAAGGTTTGGAAAGATACCATGAAGACTGTCTTCGGTTGTATAGATATGGATATAGCTATTTGAGAGGAGAAACCCACTTCCACTCCAGAAAATTTCAATGAGGTTAAAATAGAGAAGTGTGAGAGATCCAATTGAATGAGTATTATGATTATGAAACACTCAATTCCTGAGGCATTTCGAGGCTCAATTACTAAGGATAAATATGCCAAAAAGTTCCTGCAAGATGTTGAAAAATTCTTTGCTAAAAATAAAAAGGCAGAGGCAAGTAATCTTTTGAGCGAACTTGTCTCCATGAGGTATAAAGGTAAAGGGAACATAAGGGAGTACATTTTGAAAATGTCTCATCTTGCTTCTAAATTGAAAGTACTAAAGTTAGAGTTGTCTAAGGATTTATTCGTGCATTTTATTTTGATCTCTCTTCCTACATATTTTGGTCAATTCAAAGTGAGTTATAACACTCTAAAGGACATTTGGTCTCTAAATGAGCTTATATCTCACTGTGTGCAAGAAGAAGAGAGGCTACAGCGAGATAAGACTAAAAGTGCTCATATGGTTTCATCTTTTCAGTATAAAAGAAAGCATTATACTACTGCGGATGTGCCTTCTCAATAGAAAAAAGCTAAAAAAACAAGATCAAACTTCAACCTGTTTCTTCTGTAAGAAGGTGGAACACATGAAGAAGGATTGTACCAAATATGCCACTTGGCTTGCAAAGAAGGGTATGATTCTTACTTTTGTTTGTTCTGAAGCTAGTTTAAGTTATGCACCTGTTGATACTTGGTGGGTAGATTTTGCTGCTACTACTCATGTAAGTGTTACTATGCAGGGTTGCCTGTGGAGCCAACCACCAAGTGATGCTGAAAGATACATCTATGTGGCAAACGACAATATAGTTGCAGTCAAAGCTATAGGAACTTTAGATTATGTTTCACAAGTGGATTTTACTTGGATTTATTTGAGACATTTTATGTACTGTCATTTATACAGAATTTAATTTCTGTTTTTTATTTGGACAAATTAGGTTATTTTTTGTTCGTTCGAAAACAATCAAGTCAGTCTCTTTTATAATTCAAATAATATTTGCTCTAGTGGTTTGATGGATAATCTATATAGGCTTGATTTGAATTCCTATAATAATGAAATACAACAAACAAGTACAAAACGAAACTAAATGAGAATTCGACATCATTATGGCACAAATACCTAGGTCATATCTCTAAATAGGGAAGTTTGCATTGAGTGCGTAAAGGAAAAAGGACAAACGAAAGGAAATTAGGTACCGAAAAAGTTAAAGATGTCTTAGAACTGATACACATCGATATATGTGGCTCATTTCCTACTATCTCTTGAAATGGATAACGGTATTTTATTATAGATAATTACTCTCGTTATGGGTATCTATATTTAATTTATGAAAAGTGTCAAGCCTTGGATGTTATCAAGTCTTTCAAAGCTGAAGTTTAACTTCAACTTAGGAAGACAATTAAAACTGTCAAATCTGATCGTGGTGGTGGATATTACAGAAGATATGACGGTCCAGGTGAGCAATGTCTCAGGCCTTTTGTACCTTTTCTAGAGGAGTGCAGTATTGTTCCGCAATACACCATGCTAGACAAACCTAACATGAATGGTATTACAGAGTGAAGGAACCAAACTCTTAAGAATATGATGAGAAATATGATTAGTCATTCTTCCTTGTTTGAATCACTTTGGGAAGATGTCTTAAAGACCGCAATGTATATCCATATTAGGATAACAAACAAAGCAGTTAACAAAACTCCTTATGAAATTTGGACCAAAAAAAGGCCTAGTATAAAGCATTTACACATTTGAAGATGTCCAGTTAAGGTGTGATCTTGTAGGACGCATGAAAGAAAATTGGACTCAAGAACAATTAGTTACTACATTGTTGGTTACGCTAAGCATTCACGTGGGTACAAGTTTTACAATCATGCATCAAAGTCTATTTTTGAAACGGAAAATGCAAGATTTCTAGGATGTTGAGTTTAGAAAAAAAGGAAATATTAGAAATGTTGCTTTTGATGAAGATTCTATAACTGATAATGATCAAGTCTTTATACCTATTATTGTTCAAGATGCAGTTACAATACAAGAGCACAATGAGAACCTTACTGTAGATCCAGTTATAATACAAGAAAACAATGAGAATATTATTGTTACTCAAGATACTGCTATAGTACAGGAGAATAATGAGAATCTTCCTCAATCCCAACCCATACAGCAAACTCAACAACCACAAGAAGTGCCATTAAGGATATCTGACAGAGAAAGGAGAAGTGCAATTTCGGATGAATATGTAGTCTATCTCCAAGAACATGAGGATGGCATTGATTTGACAAAAAATGACCCAATCAATTTTCTTCAAGTCATGCAAAGTTCTAACTCTAAAAAGTGGATCGATGCCATGAAAGAAGAGATGAAGTCTATGAAAGACAATGATGTTTGAGATCTCATAGAATAACCTGAAGGTGTGAAACCAATTGGTTGTAAATGGATATTTAAAACCAAAAGGGATTCTAAGGGTAATCTCGAGAGATATAAAGCTCGTCTAGTCGCTAAAAGCTTTACTTAAAAGGAAGGCATAGATTATAAAGAGACTTTCTCTCAAGTATCATCGAAAGACTCTTTTAGAACCATAATGGCACTAGTAGCTCATTTTGACTTGGAGCTACATCAGATGGATGTAAAGACAACGTTTCTCAATGGTAATATTGATAAAACGATATATATGGTACAATAAAAAAAATTTATATCAGGCAATTCAAAATCTATAGTTTGTAAGTTAAAGAAATCCATCTATGGTCTCAAACAAGTTTCTCGTCAATGGTATCACAAGTGTCATCAAGTCATTACCTCGTATGGTTTTGAGGTAAATATCATAGATGAATGTGTATATCGCTAGTTCAGTGGGAGTAAATACATATTTTTGTTATGACATTCTACTTGCCAGTAACGATATAAGCTTGTTGTTTGAAACTAAGAAATTTCTATCGAACAAATTCAAAATGAAAGATCTTGATGATTCCTCTTTTGTATTAGGAGTCGAGATACTAAGAGATCAATATCAAGGTATTCTTGGATTACCACAAAAGAACTATATCAAAAAGATTCTAAGTAGATATGGCATAGAAAGTTGTAGACCAATGGACATACCCGTAGCTAAAGGAGAAAAGTTCAGTCTCAAGCAATGCCCCAAAAATGATCTTGAGATGACAGCAATACATGATAAACCTTATGCATCAGCACTAGGGAGCTTAATGTATACTCAAGTCTGCACACATCCCGATATATCATTCATAGTGGGAGTGCTGGGTAGATACTTGAGTAATCCTGGCATGGATCATTGGATAGTTCTTAAATGTGTAATGCGTTATCTGAAGAGAACAAAGGATTACATGCTTACTTATCAGAGATCAGAAAATTTGGAGATCATTGGGTACTCTGATTTTAATTTTGTGGGATGCCAAGATAGTAGACGCTCTATTTCATGTTGTGTCTTCATGTTGGCTGGAGGAGCTATTGCATGGAAGTCTAACAAATAGACTCTTGTAGCTTCTTTAACAATGGAGGCAGAGTACGTTGCTTGCTTTGAGGTATCCAAACATGGCATATGGTTGCAAGAATTTGTCACTGAGTTTCTATAGTAGATGATATTGAAAGGCCATTGAAGATATTTTGTAACAATAATTCAGCAGTACTATACTCCAACAACAATAAGAGCTCGACGAAATCGAAGCATATAGACATCAAGTTCTTAGTTGTTAAGGAAAGAGTTCAAGAAAAACAGATTTTCATAGAGCATATAGGACCAGAGTATATGCTAGCAGACTCATTAACTAAGGGATTGACCCATAAGGTCTTTCATGAGCAAACTACTCAGATGGATGTCAATATATGTGATGTCTTGGTTTAGTGGGAGTTTATTTTATACTATATGTCCTATAACAGATATTGAATTATCTTTCTACAGAATTAGGTTGATGGTTTAATTCATGTTATGTGCAACATTTATGTTACAATATTTATTTTGTATTTGATCTCAATAAAGTTTTAAAGTTAGACCAGTTGAAAATAGACATACAGAGATCACTTGGCATGTAATTTCTATATTATTATCTAAATTTGATCTATGTCGTTAAATATATTAGTATGGTGATTATCGTGGTTAAGTCATGATATTAATGTAATAAAAGCTACGGTAATTCCATAACTAATATATGAGACAGACCAGATTGTTAAAGTAATAAGAGAAATAGTATTCAGATGTGCGCATAAAATTTATAAGATGTGATTATCTCAGGAAAGAATATATGTATAGTCCAAGTGGGAGATTGTTGGAAAATTATTTAATTTTCTAATTTATTTGTGGACAATATATATATATTAATTATAATCACAAATCATACTATTTCAAATTAAATGACTTATATAACGGTGATTTCATTTATTATTATAAATTCTAAAGTGAATAAGTTATAATTACTTTTGATTAAATGCAATACGGAGAGAGGTAGAAAGGCAAGCTCCTGCATTTCTAGGCGAGACCTCTCTAATGCCTACACTTCCCCTTAGGAAAAGGGGGAGTGGATGATTGGTAGGTCCGCTTACAACGAAGCCACATACCTAATAGAACAAGTCAAGCTAAAAGGAAAGCATTTTTAGATTGGTCGTGAACCGGAATTAAATGAGAATAAAATCAAATATTTTTATTTGGGTTTTAGATACTGTTTTTATTTGGGTTTTAGGGTTTAATGGCTATCATACTCAAACATAAATAATGACTTCAAAGTTTCGATCCCTAACATACCAAAGCCGCCTCCACAACTCTTTTTCTATCAGAGGAGTTGCAATTCAACCGCCCTACTGAAGATATAGAAGGTTTTGGTTGAGGAAGACTGAGACAACTCTTCTATTAATTTTTATTAATAAAGGTACGCTTTCGCATTGACATATATTTTTAACGGTTTAATATAGATGATGTAGATTATAAAACAATTCATTCTAACGAAACAGATATACCATTGATCCTTCTTATCCCAGGATACTTCTTGATAGTGGATTGAATTTCCAGGTAACTCTCTAATACGTAAAAAAATTCTTAAAGTATCAGGGTCAAAAATCACAAATTTGAAACAAGCATCCATAAACTATAATATCATTGGAGATGATAAATTCGTTTATAAAGTACAGTGAAGAGTATTCTCATCCAATTAAAACATGTAGCATTCTGAATGTAACATTAACAAAACAAAAGTGTGTAGATTAATGCCTTTAAAATCCATATTGTTACGAGGTTGCTGTTCATTCGAGAATTAAGATCATCTGACTACTGTCTTTGCCATCATTCCCATGATACAAGCAAATGACAACAACTCCTTCATCACAGTCCATGGAAATTCAGCAAGTTTATTGTGTGAGTAACTTTGAATCACATGCCACAATTTTAACTCTTCCAACATTCTCTTGACAGTCATCAGTCTTAATCACTGCATCTTGTAACATGAAGGTCCAAACGTTGTCACAAAATCTGTATGTGTGGAGATGTCCCTGTGAAATTGGACAGACAAAAAGAAAAGGGAAACAAACAACTCAGATTTTTCTTACAAAGCAAAAGAGGAAAGCAAGGGAAGAGTTATTATACCATTCTCACAAAGAAAATAAGTACGTACAAATCTATAAAAAAGGAATATGATGATTGACTACCCCAAGGTTGCTTTGAGAATAGCTACTCAAATCTTCTTTTTTTTTTTTTAAATTGGATAGAAAATGAAGAACTTTATTAAGAGAGAAAGAATTTGCAAATGAAAATGGTTACCATGTAACAAAGCATGCCAATCCTTTTGCATGTTAGTTAATGAAACACCTTTGAGCAAACTATATGTTGAATACTAAAAGGAAGCGAAAAAAGTATTCCTCCCAAATAAAATCAACAAACGGAAGGAATTGTTGAAAAATCTAGAGTTCCTGTGTTGAACCGGATTATTAACATGAAAGATCAACCCACAATCAAATTAAAATCAAAATTTAAAGAAACATCAAACCTTGCCTTTTCAACATGCATTCAGCAACAGGCTCTAATAAAGTTAAAACACTGCATCGATTGATAAACTTTCAATCACATGCTTTCATTATGTCACCTTATATTCCATTAAAGTAGAAGAGTGATTGGAGAGCACTCTTCAAGCAAAAAGTTTAATTTTTTATATACAGAAAATAACAAATCTCCAGACAACCAATGTTGAAAACATAGATCAACTATGAGTAGAAAAATTATGCAAATTTGATAGCTTTAGACAGTTTTCTCAACAAAAAGCCACTAAGAAAAACAACAAAGGGCAACTAAGAGCGACAAAGAAAGCTCTTCTTTCAGACTGCATATCAAAATATAATGTCTGCAAGCTTGGACTACATTTAATTTTAAAACAAAATGAAAATGCAACAGAAAAATGTCAATAACTGTACTTCTACCTTATCCAGATTATCAAGGACTCAACAATCAATATATATGCAAATTATCAATGACTCAAGATCTCTGTAATATAGATTCAATTTAAATCTAAATGTTTTCCCTCTCTTTATGCTAAACTACCAATATTCATATATCTTCATACGTCAGAGGCATTCCTTGAGTATCGGGGCTAGGTAACAAGTTTTGTCAAAGGGAATAAAAATCTTCATAACCTGAACTATCAATTAGCACTAACTTACAACTAGACCTCTTTGACCCGTTTGAGGAAAGACAATAAAATTAACACTTTTAATTATGAAAGCACTTATCATAGAGTATATTAAGTTTCAAACATTTATTGGTTGCTAATTATACTTGAAGATTTCAAACATCAGAAGTAGTTAAGGGGTACAAATGGCAACATGACGAATGGTACAAAAATGGTTTATAAAAAAACTTTATAAATCATTTTTGTCAAATGGTGTTCCTTTCATTTGCATTTCACTCATGATTCTATCACTCCATGTTTTCCATAAGCCGCATTATTCTCAAAAAAACCTTTGAAGTTGCTT
Organism: Arachis hypogaea; assembly: GCF_003086295.3. Taxonomy (NCBI): domain Eukaryota; kingdom Viridiplantae; phylum Streptophyta; class Magnoliopsida; order Fabales; family Fabaceae; genus Arachis; species Arachis hypogaea. The sequence continues at coordinate 28,396,901 of NC_092050.1, forward strand.
CTCTGAGCTAAATAGTGTTATTCTTCAAACATTTGCTATTTACTATTAAAATCCAGCAATCAACAATCATTACTAGTTATAAAACTCATCAGGTTACCTAGCTTAACTAGCAGTACTCTCTGGTTACCTTATCGTGTTAACTACTATTAAACAGTTCTTGACAAGTCTACACCAACAATAACAATAGAAACAAGCAAGTCCATGTCAAATCTAATTTAACCTAAAAAACAATACTTCATGTACATCAAATCTAAAGAGCATATTTTTTTGGTACCTTAATGGAGACCTTGCTCTTAACTTGCGTTTCCAATGCTTCAGCCATGGACTACAAAATCCACACGCCATTAAAATAAACAAAACACTAAACACATAATATCATGAAGTTTTCAAAATTGAGGCCAAAAAAAAAAAAAGCAGACTCAGAAAGATATTAAGAAAGAACCAAATCAAAGAGTATATATATATATATATAACAAATTTTACCTTATCAAACTGAACAAGAACCTGAATAGCCAGCTCTGGGCTAAGGGTTCCGTTTTGAACCATCTCGTCCAAAGTCTCCGTCAGGCACATTCCGATCGTTGATCTACGGTACAACTCGAACGTCGCCATTATCGGACGATAACTGCAAAAATTCATGTTAAAAAAAAGGTGCATGTTAAAGAAGAAAACAGAGGATATAACAGAAAAAAATATATCTAAAAGAAAAAAGGAGAAAAAGGAGAGAGAAAAGATTGAAGTGATGGAAGGAAAGAAGAAAGATGCAGGAGTTGGAATACGTGGTGAGAAATCGGGAAATGAATTTGGAAGAGTTGAGTGAAGCTTATTGTCGTTATTGTTTGTTGAGCTCTGCTTCAATTCTTCTTCCTTCTGTTAATCGGTTTTTCTTCGATTTGATTTGGGGCTTTTATATACCCTAGGATTCGGAGCTGGAGGTATATATATGGGAAAGCATGAGGTCAATGTGCAATGACGGTTTTACCCTCAATCTTTTCATCAGTTAATACCAAATCAATTAATTTCAAAACAAAGGGGCAGCAGTGTACCAAACCATATTAACAGCTTTTTTACAAATTTTTAATGGTATATAATTAAATTAAATTCTAAGTAAGAAATTAAGAATTGAGTTTCAGTTATAATTAATTTAAATTCTAACATTTAAAATAAATTAATAAAATTATATAATTGAATTGAAATTCAATATTTAAAATATTTATCAAATGAGTTAAAATTTTATAATAAATAACTTTATTTTTTATTAATATAATATTATATTTAAATAATAAATATACTTATTTATTAAATTATATGAAATAATTAAAAGTTTTTATTTTTTAACTAAATTTTTTTTCAACTAAAATTTATTCACTTTTTTTAAAAAAACAAAAATTAGATTAATCTAATAATATTAAATAAAAAACATTGTTATTAATTAAAAAATAAATAGTTCTCCATGGTTGATTCTAACGACAAACCAACAACAAAAAATAAATATATGCTATAAAAAACTAACTTGTTGAGTGGTCTAATGACATAACAAATAAAAAAAAATAGTTATTAACAACAAATTATAGCAACTAATTTAATGTTATTAAAATGAAACAAAATTATGTCATTTTTGGTTAGTGTCACGATGACATAACTTCACTTGAAATATTTAGACGTAACAGATTGACAAAGACTTGGTATCATTAATCTAAGTTAAATACATAAAATTTATATATATAGATATTTTTTAAATCTGCATAGTAGATTTTTCAAAAAAAAAGTAAACATTATATTAAGTGAGTTGAAAAAAAGAAAAGAGAATGAAGGTGGTGAGAGAAGAGAGAGCGTGCGTTGAAAGGTGGGAGGCGTTGAGCAAAAGGGAGTGAAAAAAGTTAAAAAGAAGTAATTAGATTACAAGGACATTTTAGACATTTTAAGTTTTAAGTAATTCCCAATGGAATGGAATTCCAAATCGTACTTATTTGGGTTGAAATTGATTTTGAGAGAAAAAAATGGAATTAAATTGAATTCCATCTAAACTAATTTAGTTATTTTTGTTTCAAACACTGGAATTGAATTCTAAAAAATTTTCAAACACCTTATAAAATCATAATAATAGAAACATTTGAGAACAATGAGTGGGGTGATCGGGAGAGAGTATAAGCTGGAGAGGGAAAACACATTAAGGAAGCAAGCGATGCCGGTGGAAGTAATAAGGGGGAGAGAGTGGGAATGGGTGCATCAAGGGTTAAGGAGGTTTTGAAAGGGCTTAGAGTTTCGTTTAGGGATAAGGTTGTGGGGGGTTCTAACCCAAAACCTTTGGTGGTGGATGAGACCTTGGATAGGGACAACCTTGCAATTGTAATAGGAGGACAGGGTGATTTAGATCCTCCTCGTGTGAGTTTCAACGATAAAGAGTGATGGGCATTGTCAGAACCTTATGATGGCTCCTTTGTTATTAGGATCCTAGGAAAGCACGCTAACTACATTGCGATGATCCATAGGCTTAAAAGTATATGACGTGTTTGTGGTGGATATGAACTCATGGATATTAGGTATGGTTATTTTTTTAATGAAGTGCGATTTGCTTGAGGACAGGGAGAAGATTTTGTTAAGGGGTCCTTGGAAGTTAAGAGACCATTATCTGGCTGTTAAACCATGGACTGCATCATTTTTGCCCTCGCGAATAGTCTTTTGGTTTAACCTTAGTATGGGCGCGTACCTCCAAGTCAAACACATGGTATTATCATGAGAGAGCCATGAAGAGAATTGTATCAGCCATAGATATTCCTATGAAGGTCAATTTGGCAACTAAGGAAGCAAAACGTAAAAAGTTTGAATGTGTCTGTGTGCAAATTGACTTGGGTCGTCCGTTAGTATCGGAGGTGATTATTGATGATCATAAATACCAGATTGAATATGAAAACTTAGATCTCCTATACAATTATTGCATGTGCTTCGGATATGATCGTGTGTCATGCTCGAGAGTTACCAATAGTGGATCACAGGTCTCACATGAAGGTTAGGATTCTCAGCCGACAGTGGTGATTCAGGCCAAGGAAGATTAAAAAAAAAAGAAAAATTTGAAAATCAAAATGAGAAGAAAATCTCAAAGGTTGATTCGGGAAATCAATTTGTTTTTGAAAAAGAAGAAATTTCTGAAGTGGGTAGCATTGGGAAGACGAAATTTTCGCATGGGACGTTGCATGGAACTAAAGTGGCGAAAGCAGATTCATGCATGAGATTTTGTATGGGATTAATGAAGAAATGAATGTTAATAATGATGATGGTAAAACCCAAGTGGTTTAAAAGAAAAGAAAACAAAAGGTGGAGTTGGAAGAACATAGTATACATAATGGGCCACAACATAAAAAGCAATTTTTGCACTAATGAAAATAAAATAAAAACTCCTACGGGTAGCATTGGGAACTTTCTTTAGGAAAAAGATCAATTCTATGATTAGGAACTTCCTTTAGAGGGAGCAATCTAATAATAGAGGTTTGAACTTGATTGGCTGGGAGAAGTTAGTTACTCCAAAGAAGTTTGGAAGTCTTGGCATTAGGGACACCACTTGTGCCAATTTTGCTTTACTGGGTAAACTAGTTTGAAAGCTCTTATCTAGAAAAAATAAGCTTTGGGTCCAACTCCTTAGAGACAAGTACATGAAGATCTAATATGAGGACAATATCCAACATTGTAGGAATGTTTCCCTTTGCTAGCGTAGTATTGTTACGAGCTTCTTTTTTATGGTTTCAAATGGCACGTTGGGAGTGTGAAGAGTCCTTGTGGCACGGCAAGTGAAACTCTCTTGGATCTTTTGGTGGAACTGTTTCTTTCGAGGATTGGGTTCTTTTTTTGCAAGGTTGTAGTGGATATGGAGGCAATAGTGCAACCATTTATTTAACTCAGATGATCCTTGGATTGGAATAAAGGTGGCGATTCTGGTGAAAATATCAACTAAGGATTGGAAATTGGCTTTCTATAATTCATTTATTTTTTACCGTGTTCAGAGACCAAATTGGGAACCTCCTCCTTTGACGGTGACTAAAATAAACTACGATGCAAGTGTGAACTCTGATCATGACAGAGCGGGCTTTGGGTGTGTGGCGAGAGTCTCGAGTGGTGGCTGAATTGGTGGATGCTCTGGTGCCCTTCCGATTTGGATTGTCTTCATATGTGACTTGTTCAGTATCTGGCGCAGTCTGATACTAGCCTGGGAGCTTTGTGGCAAGAATGTGATATGTGAGACTGACAACCTTGATGTATTGATCCTTATTCAAAGCTATATCAATCCGAATCAGGTGGTTGATGAAGATATATTGTTGAAAATGCATGAGCTGCCTCTGCGGTGCTGGTAGGTCGAGTTTAAGGTGGTACTGAGAGAGGCAAACCGTGTGGCTGACTAGTTGGCCAAAGAGGAGTTAAAGCAGAATGCTGGTGATACTTTGTGATTTCGGCCAAGTGAAGAGTTGGTGGAGTTGCTCTGCTTTGATTGTGGTTTGGAGTTGTAATTGTTGCCTTTTGGGTTTCGCCAGGTTTTCTTTAATTCCTTTTAGACACTAAAAAAATATTAAAATCATAATAGAAACTAAATCAATTAAAATTAGAGGAGAAAAGACACTTGAGTTACCAAAACAGAGGCTGAGTCACTCGAATCCAAAAAGGAGAAGAGACACAGCACGGAGTAGAGAAGCAGCGACAACAAGACACGACGGGAACCAGAGAAGGATCGATAATCAGAAACGGTGGGGAGCAAAGAAGCAGCGACAACGCACGGTTGACACATAATGAAGACAGACTAAGCTGAGGCAAGCAGTGAAGAGAGAAAGGCTTGGTTTGGTAAAATTTTTTGAGGAGGTGCTTGTGCTTTTCAAAAGTATAAGCTTCTCATTTTGCGTTTAGTAAATCAAAAAGCTATACATCAAATTTTTAAAGAAAATAAATAATATATCACTGTAATATTCTCTACTTTTGTATATTATAAACTAGGGTGTCTTTCGCGGTAGACTATTTCATAATTTTATTTTATTCTATTGGTAACTGTGTTATAAATTTGTTTTATTTTATTAGTTTAATTCATGAGTAGAAGAGTTTATATATAAATAACAAAGTTTTTAATACATTGCATAAATTAAGTGATTAATATCCTTGTTAGATTGAAGTTGGATTTGATTAAAAAAATTAGTATATGAAATTTAAAGAGGTTAATATCCTTTAATATTTTAATTAACATTAATTTGTATTCTTTTATCAACTTTTTCTCAACTGGTAATTTTTAGAATAAATTTTAATTAAATTTATTAAAATAAATAAATAAGTAGATAAATTTATAATTATATGAAGTTAAAATCAATTATTAAGATTGTTTTTCTTTATACATTAATAGACTTGAACTCGTTCAAAATTTGAATTATCTCTTTTTTTTTATTAAAGATGGAGAGACTTGAACCCACGACTTCTTAATTGAGTATGGAGAGACTATACCATTTAAGTTATAACTCATTGGCTTGAATTATCTCTTTCTATTTATATAATTATGCCAACTTAATATGTAGTATATATAATCTTTATATTTCTACAACAGGCATCCACATCTAAAATACAAACCTGACCTTAATACCCCTGCATCTTATTCAAGGCTCGAGCATAAATCCAACCTCAGCCAAATTAAAACTATCACATAGTCTTTTTACCATCACAAATTTTGATGAGAAAGCAATTAGAAATATTGCATGTTACTAATTCATCTTTGCTGCTCGCCGGAAACAGATTCGGAGTTTCTGTCGCCATCTTCTCTTTTCTTTTCCAAACGCTTTCCTGACCACCGTCATTCTCTATTTTCTTTGGCAGTTACTACTTCATGACCAACGAACTCCTTGTTCTTCCTTGCCGGTGGTTTGTTGTCTTTCTTTCTCTTTCTTAGCTCACTCTTCTCTACGATGTCCTATCTTATTGAAGGGTTAAATGACACGAAATCAATGACAAAAATGAATTACTTCCCTAGCAAACAGATAGGCATCATCTTCATGTTCAACCTGAATCAGACCTTGAATCAGATACAAAGAAGTTTTCTGGTTCAGATAGCAAGTCTCTGTCTTCGAAAGTTATGATTCGTAGATGTCGAGGAAAATGGCAAAGCAAGAGGGAGAAGCTCAAGGGATTTAGGGTTTGATTTTGATTTTGGTGACATAGTCCAAGAATATTTGAATCTAGTGAGACTAAAGGAGGAGAAAGACTCATGTGAAATATATGAATGAATTTAATTTCTTTCTATTTAAATTTTGAGCCTGCTCAATCAGTTGGATAAACTTTGGAGATCCTCCCTTTTATTCACTAGACTACATTATATTAGGTTTTGTTTTACAGTTTGAAGTGAACACTTGTCATTCAATTAGAATAAACACTTCTCAAATATATAGATAGTACGCTTGTCATGCAAAGAACCTGTTCTTCTATTATATATAATAACTAGAATTAGACTCGTGCATTGCGCAAAAATAAAATAGATATATACTGTATGAAACGTATAAATTATTTTAAAATTTAATAATTATATCACTAAAAATTTACGCATAAGTTTGACTTTAAATAAAATTATGAAAATACTCAATTCAAATTTATTTATTTAATTTTATATATTATCTTTATTTTTGTTCTTCTAAATAATTATTTTTATTTATTTACTTTTACATATTATAGTACAAATATAAAATTATTAGATGAAATACAATTTTGAATATGATGTTTTAATGGTTGAAATTAACATTCAACTTTAATTATATTTTTCATGACTCAAGATAATACTATATATTTTTAATAATATTATAACTAAATATTATTAAAAAATATAAATGACCAAAAGAAAAAAGAAGTGATATATGAATGATATAATTAATGAATACAATTAAACTAAAAATTAAAAAAATTGTAAAGGACATGATATATAATTGAAATTAACATTTAATTTCTAATTTTATTTTTCATGACTCAGGATAGTACCATATATTTTTAATATATTACAACTAAATGATACTAAAAAATATAAATTGTTGAAAGACAAAAAATGATATATAAATGATATAACTAATGAATACAATTAGACTAAAAATAAAAAAATAAAAAATTATAAAAGTCTAGTGTTTCAAAAATTTATTACCTAATAATACATATGTTTAGCAATCAACCGAATTCTTCAAATACTTGTGTAAAATATTAGTAAGAATAGAGAAAAAAGAATAAGGGGCATCATATTATGTAAAATGAAGAGATAAAGAAGAAGTGTGAAGTGAATGTTGATTTATATAGAAAATATAATAAAGAATAAGTATGAAAGAAGAGGATGAATTATGTTTTATTATTCAATTTATGCCTATTAAAGAAAAATAACATTTATATTAAAACTATATAATATCTTATATAAATTAAAGAGTAGTAGGAGAATATAAAAAGTATAGAATAACGTAAAAAAACATAATGACATAAGAGTGTGAAAGAAAATAAAGAAGAATCCTAAATTGTAATTCTATATAATAATCATAAGAAAAAGTGAGTATAAAAAAGGATGAATTATATTTATACCTAATAAAGAGAAATAATATTAACATTGAAGGCATATATTATCCTATATAAAAGTAAGGTTTAATTACTCTGTAGGTCCCTATAGTTTCACCGAATTTTCAATTAAGTCCCTATACTTTTTTCTTTTCAATTGGGTCCCTATACATTTTTTTTTCAATTTAGTCCCTGTTAACGTTAAACGTCAAAAAACTATTAGTGAATTGTGAAATTACTTGTATACCATTGATGAGCGGATAATTTATACGCTTTTTGGCATTGTTTTTAGTATGTTTTTAGTAGAATCTAGTTACTTTTAGGGATGTTTTCATTAGTTTTTATGTTAAATTCACATTTCTGGACTTTACTATGAGTTTGTGTATTTTTCTGTGATTTCAGGTATTTTCTGGCTGAAATTGAGGGACTTGAGCAAAAATTAGATTCAGAGGTTGAAGAAGGACTGCTGATGCTGTTGGATTCTGACCTCCCTGCACTCAAAGTGGATTTTCTGGAGCTACAAAACTCAAAATGGCGCACTTCTAATTGCGTTGGAAAGTAGACATCCAGGGCTTTCCAGCAATATATAATAGTCCATACTTTGGCTGAGTTTAGATGATGTAAAAGGGCGTTGAACGCCAGTTCTATGCTGCTATCTGGAGTTAAACGCCAGAAACACGTCACAAGCCAGAGTTGAACGCCAGAAATACGTTACAAACTGGCGTTCAACTCCAAGATTGACCTCTACACGTGTAACATTCAAGCTCAGCCCAAGCACACACCAAGTGGGCCCCGGAAGTGGATTTATGCATCAATTACTTACTTCTGTAAACCCTAGTAACTAGTTTAGTATAAATAGGACTTTTTACTATTGTATTAGAAATATTTTGATCATTTTTAGATCTCTAGACCTCCATGGGAGGCTGGCCACTCGGCCATGCTTACCCTATATTCACTTATGTATTTTCAACGGTAGAGTTTCTGCACTCCATAGATTAAGGTGTGGAGCTCTGCTGTTCCTCAAAGATTAATGCAAAGTACTACTGTTTTTCTATTCAATTCAACTTATTCCGCTTCTAAGATATTCATTCGCACTTCAACCTGAATGTGATGAACGTGACAATCATCATCATTCCCCCACGAACGCGTGCCTGACAACCACTTCCGTTCCACCTTAGATTGAATGAGTATCTCTTGGATCTCTTAATCAGAATATTCGTGGTATAAGCTAGATTGATGGCGGCATTCATGAGAGTCCGGAAAGTCTAAACCTTGTCTGTGGTATTCCGAGTAGGACTCTGGGATTGAATGACTGTGACAAACTTCAAACTCACGAGTGCTGGGCGTAGTAACAGACGCAAAAGGAGGGTGAATCCTATTCCAGTATGATCGAGAACCTCAGATGATTAGCCGTACTGTGACAGAGCATTTGGACCATTTTCACAAGAGGATGGGATGCAGCCATTGACAAGGGTGATGCCTCCAGACGATTAGCCATGCAGTGACAGCGCATTGGACCATTTTCCAGAGAGGATAAAAAGTAGTCATTGACAACGGTGATGTCCTTACATAAAGCCAGCCATGGAAAGGAGTAAGACTGATTGGATGAAGACAGCAGGAAAGCAGAGGTTTAGAGGAACGAAAGCATCTTTATACACTTATCTGAAATTCTCACCAATGATATACATAAGTGTTTCTATCCTTATTTTCTATCTATTTATTATTTATGTTCGAAAACTCCATAACTATTTTATATCCGCCTGACTGAGATTTATAAGGTGACCATAGCTTGCTTCATACCAACAATCTCCGTGGGATCGACCCTTACTCACGTAAGGTTTATTACTTGGACAACCCAGTGCACTTGCTGGTTAGTTGTATCGAAGTTGTGAATGAAAAACAATTTATTAAGACGTGCTTACAGAGTTTTTTTGGCGCCATTACCATGAGATCACAATTTCGTGCACCAAGTTTTTGGCGCCGTTGCCGGGGATTGTTCGAGTTTGGACAACTGACGGTTCATCTTGTTGCTCAGATTAGGTAATTTTCTTTTTGTTTTCTTTTCAAAAATTTTTCAAAAATCTTTCAAAAATTTCTCATCTGTTTTCGAAAAAAATATATATAAATCTTTTCAAAAATATATTTTTCTTCAGAATTTTTAAGAATAAATTCTAGTGTTTCATGAAGCATGTGAAGCCTGGCTGGCTGTAAAGCCATGTCTAAATTCTTTTGGACTGAGGCTTCTAACCATCAGCATGGAAGCAAGTTAATTGGAATGTCAGCCGTGTCATGTCTGAGTTACATACTAAAGCTTGGCTGGCTATTAAGCCATGCCTAACCCTCAGATTGGAGCTTTAGAATAAGAATACAAGATTCCTGGAATTCATATTAAAAATTTTGGAATCCTTATTTTTATTTTTCAAATAATTTTTGAAAAAAAAATCCAAAAAAATCATAAAATCATAAAAAATCAAAAATATTTTGTGTTTATTGTTTGAGTCTTGGGCCAAATTTTTAAGTTTGGTGTCAATAGCATACTCATCTTGCATTTTTCAAAAATTGCATTCATGCATTGCATTCATCATGATCTTCAAGTTGTTCTTGGTAAACCTTCTTGATTGATCTTCATATTATATTGTTTTGTGTTGTATGGTGTTTTTCATATGCATTCTTGAATTCTTATTGCCTGAGCATTAAAGATTTCTAAGTTTGGTGTCTTGCATGTTTTCTTTGCATTGAAAATTTTTCAAAAATATGTTCTTGATGTTCATCATGATCTTCATAGTGTTCTTGGTGTTCATCTTGACATTCATAGCATTCTTGCATGCATTCATTGCTTTGATCCAAAATCTTCATGCATTGCATCAGTTTTCATGTTTTTCTCTCTCATCATAAAAATTCAAAAAATCAAAAAAATATCTTTCCTTTTTTTTTCTCTCATAAATTTCGAAAATTAGATTTGACTTTTTCAAAACTTTTTAAAATCTAGTTGTTTTTATGAGTCAAATCAAATTTTCAATTTAAAAATCTTATCTTTTTCAAAATCTTTTTCAAAAAACAAATCTTTTTCATTTTTCTTATTTATTTTCGAAAATTTTAAAAATATTTTTCAAAAATCTTTTTTATTATCTTTATCTCCTAATTTTCGAAAATAACATCATCAATTAATGTTTTGATTCAAAAATTTCAAGTTTGTTACTTGCTTGTTAAGAAAGATTCAAACTTTGAGTTCTAGAATCATATCTTGTGATTTCTTGTGAATCAAGTCATTAATTGTGATTTTAAAAATCAAATCTTTTTCAAAACTAATTTCAATCATATCTTTTCAAAAATATCTCTTTATCTTATCTTTTTTAAAATTTGATTTTAAAATATCTTTTCTAACTTCTTATCTTCTTATCTTTTCAAAATTGATTTTCAAATTTGTTTCAACTAACTAACTAACTTTTTGTTTGTTTCTTATCTTTTTCAAAACTACCTAACTAACTCCCTTTCTCTCTAATTTTCAAAATTTATTTTTAATTAACTAATTATTTTAATTTTTTATTTTAATTCTCGAAAATTACTAACCTTTTTCAAAAACTATTTTCGAAAATCACTAACTCTTTTTCAAAAATTATTTTCAAAAATTCTCTCTCTCTCTTATCTCCTTCTATTTATTTATTCATCTACTAACACTTCATCTCACCCAAATTCGAACCCCCTCTTCCATCTGTGTTCGAATTTTCTCTTCTTCTTTTCTTCTACTCACATAAGGGAACCTCTATACTTGGGCAAAAAGGATTCCTATTATTATTATTTTTCTGTTCCCTCTTTTTCATATGAGCAGGAGCAAGGACAAGAACATTCTTGTTGAAGCAGATCCAGAACCTGAAAGGACTCTGAAGAGGAAACTAAAAGAAGCTAAATTACAACAAGCCAGCAAGCACCTTTCAGAAATTTTCGAACAAGAAGAGGACATGGCAGCCAAAAATAATAATAATGCAAGGAGGATGCTGGGTGACTTTACTGCACCTAATTCCAATTTACATGGAAGAAGCATCTCCATTCCTGCCATTGGAGCAAACAATTTTGAGCTTAAACCTCAAATAGTTTCTCTGATGCAGCAGAACTGCAAGTTTCATGGACTTCCATCTGAAGATCATTTTCAGTTCTTAACTGAATTCTTACAGATATGTGATACTGTTAAGACTAGTGGAGTAGATCCTGAAGTCTACAGGCTCATGCTTTTCCCTTTTGTTGTAAGAGACAGAGCTAGAGTATAGTTGGACTCTCAACCTAAGGATAGCCTGAACTCTTGGGATAAGCTGGTCAAGGCTTTCTTAGCCAAGTTCTTTCCTCCTCAAAAGCTGAGTAAGCTTAGAGTGGATGTTCAGACCTTCAGACAGAAAGAAGGTGAATCCCTCTATGAAGCTTGGGAGAGATACAAAGGACTGACCAAAAAGTGTCCTTCTGACATGCTTTCAGAATGGACCATCCTGGATATATTCTATGATGGTCTGTCTGAATTAGCTAAGATGTCATTGGATACTTCTGCAGGTGGATCCATTCACTTAAAGAAAATGCCTGCAGAAGCTCAAGAACTCATTGACATGGTTGCTAATAACCAGTTCATGTACACTTCTGAGAGGAATCCTGTGAGCAATGGGACGCCTCAGAAGAAGGGAGTTCTTGAAATTGATACTTTGAATGCCATATTGGCTCAGAATAAAATATTGACTCAGCAAGTCAATATGATTTCTCAGAGTCTGAATGGAATGCAAGCTGCATCCAACAGTACTGGTGCGCAGAAATTGTGATTACACTTTGATTATATAAAATTCATCGCTCTTTCTTTCCCTGGTAATGAAGCCAAAAACATGATGCCAATACCATGGTTCACAACTTCGCACAACTAACCAGCAAGTGTACTGGGTCGTCCAAGTAATACCTTACGTGAGTAAGGGTCGAATCCCACGGAGATTGTTGGTATGAAGCAAGCTATGGTCACCTTGCAAATCTCAGTCATGTAGGGTTAAATGTGATTGGATTAGATAATTAAAAGATAAACAATAAGGGATAGAAATACTTATGTAAGTCATTGGTGAGAATTTCAGATAAGCGAATAGAGATGCTTTCGTTCCTTTGAACCTCTGCTTTCCTGATATCTTCATCCAATCAGTCTTACTCCTTTCCATGGCTGGCTTTATGTGATACATCACCATTGTCAATGGCTACTTTCGGTCTTCTCTCGGAAAAATGATCCAAATGCCCTGTCACGGCACGGCTAATCGTCTGGAGGCATCACCCTTGTCAATGGCTTCATCTTATCCTCTCAGTGAAAATGATTAACGCACCCTGTCACGGCACGGCTATTCATCTGTCGGTTCTCGATCCTGCTGGAATAGGATTTACTATCCTTTTGCGTCTGTCACTACGCCCAGCAATCGCGAGTTTGAAGCTCGTCACAGTCATTCAATCATTGAATCCTACTCGGAATACCACAGACAAGGTTTAGACATTCCGGATTCTCTTGAATGCCGCCATCATTCTAGCTTACACCACGAAGATTCCGATTAAGAGATCTAAGAGATACTCATTCAATCTAATGTAGAACGGAGGTGGTTGTCAGGCACGCGTTCATAGGGAATGATGATGATTGTCACGTTCATCACATTTAGGTTGAAGTGCGAATGAATATCTTAGAAGCGAAATAAGATGAATTGAATAGAAAACAGTAGTACTTTGCATTAATCTTTGAGGAACAGCAGAGCTCCACACCTTAATCTATGGAGTGTAGAAACTCTACCGTTAAAAATTACATAAGTGAAAGGTCCAGGCATGGCCGAATGGCCATCCCCCTAAAACGTGATCACAGGATCAAAATACAATCCAGGATGTCTAATACAATAGTAAAAGGTCCTATTTATAATAAACTAGTCACTAGGGTTTACAGAAATAAGTAATTGATGCATAAATCCACTTCCGGGGCCCACTTGGTGTGTGCTTGGACTGAGCTTGAGTGTTACACGTGCAGAGGTCATTCCTGGAGTTGAACGCCAGTTTTGGTGCCAGTTTGGGCGTTCAACTTTGGTTTTGGATCCTTTTCTGGCGCTGGATGCCAGAATTGGGCAGAGAGCTGGCGTTGAACGCCAGTTTGCGTCATCTATTCTTAACCAAAGTATGGACTATTATATATTGCTGGAAAGCCCTGGATGTCTACTTTCCAACGCAATTAGAAGCGCGCCATTTCGAGTTCTGTAGCTCCAGAAAATCCACTTTGAGTGCAGGGAGGTCAGAATCCAACAGCATCAGCAGTCCTTCTTCAACCTCTAAATCTGATTTCTGCTCAAGTCCCTCAATTTCAGCCAGAAAATACCTGAAATCACAGAAAAATACACAAACTCATAGTAAAGTCCAGAAATGTGAATTTAACATAAAAACTAATGAAAACATCCCTAAAAGTAACTAGATCCTACTAAAAACATACTAAAAACAATGCCAAAAAGCGTATAAATTATCCGCTCATCACAACACCAAACTTAAATTGTTGCTTGTCCCCAAGCAACTGAAAATCAAATAGGATAAAAAAAAGAGAATATACTATAAATTCCAAACTATCAATGAAACATAGCTTCAATCATATGAGCGGGACTTATAGCTTTTTGCCTCTTGAATAGTTTTGGCATCTCACTTTATCCATTGAGGTTTAGAATGATTGGCATCTATAGGAACTCAGAGTTCAGATAGTGTTATTGACTCTCCTAGTTCAGTATGATGATTCTTGAATACAGCTATTTTATGAGTCTTGGCCGTGGCCCTAAGCACTTTGTTTTCCAGTATTACCACCGGATACATAAATGCCACAGACACATAATTGGGTGAACCTTTTCAGATTGTGACTCAGCTTTGCTAAAGTCCCCAATTAGAGGTGTCCAGGGTTCTTAAGCACACTCTTTTTTTGCTTTGGACCTTGACTTTAACCGCTCAGTCTCAAGTTTTCACTTGACACCTTCACGCCACAAGCACATGGTTAGGGACAGCTTGGTTTAGCCGCTTAGACCAGAATTTTATTCCTTTAGGCCCTCCTATCCACTGATGCTCAAAGCCTTGGGATCCTTTTTATTTGCCCTTGCCTTTTGGTTTTAAGGGTTATTGGCTTTTTGCTCTTGCCTCTTGGTTTTAAGAGCTTTTGGCTTTTTCTGCTTGCTTTTTCTTTCTATTTTTTTTTTCTGCAAGCTTTTTTCTTTGCTGCTTTTTCTTGCTTCAAGACTCATTTTTATGATTTTTCAGATTATCAAATAACATGTTTCCTAGTCATCATTCTTTCAAGAGCCAACATATTTAACATTTTTAAACAACAACTTCAAAAGACATATGCACTGTTCAAGCATTCATTCAGAAAACAAGAAGCATTGTCACCACATCAATATAATTAAACTAAGTTCAAGGATAAATTCGAAACTCATGTACTTCTTGTTCTTTTGAATTAAAACATTTTTCATTTAAGAGAGGTGATGGATTCATAAGAAATTCATAACTTTAAGACAAAGTTACTAACTACTAATGATCATGTAATTAAGACACAAACATAGATAAGCACATAACATAGAAAACGAAAAATAGAAGAAATAAGAACAAGGAATGAATCCACCTTAGTGATGGTGGCGTTTCCTTCTTGAGGAACCAATGATGTCCTTGAACTCTTCTATGTCTCTTCCTTGTCTTTGTTGCTCCTCCCTCATTGATTTTTGATCTTCTCTTATTTCATGGAGCATGATGGAGTGCTCTTGATGTTCCACCCTTAATTGTCCTATGTTGGCACTTAATTCTCCTAGGGAGGTGTTGATTTGCTCCCAATAGTTTTGTGGAGGAAAATGCATTTGAGCCATCTCCGGGATCTCATGGTGATGAGCTTCCTGCGCCTCTTGAGCTCCATGAATGGGCTCTCTTGCTTGCTCCATCTTTTTCTCAGTGATGGGCTTCTCTTCCTTAATAGGAATGTCTCCTTCTATGAAAGCTCCAGCTGAGTAACATAGATGGCAGATAAGATGAGGAAAAGCTAGCCTTGCCATGGGGGATGACTTTTCGGCTATTTTGTAGAGTTCATTAGAGATGACTTCATGAACTTCTATTTCCTCTCCAATTATGATGCTATAAATCATGATGGCCCGATCCACAGTAACTTCAGATCGGTTGCTAGTGGGAATGATTGAGCATTGAATGAACTCCAACCATCCTCTAGCCACAGGCTTGAGGTCCAATCTTCTTAGTTGAACCGGCTTGCCTTTGGAGTCAATCTTCCATTGAGCTCCTTCCACACACATGTCCATAAGGACTTGGTCCAACCTTTGATTAAAGTTGACCCTTCTAGTGTAGGGGCGTTCATCACCTTGCATCATGGGCAAGTTAAAGGCCAACCTCACATTCTCCGGACTAAAATCTAAGTATTTCCCTCGAACCATTGTAACGTAGTTCTTTGGATCCGGGTTCTTACTTTGATCATGGTTCTTGGTGATCCATGCATTGGCCTAGAACTCTTGAACCATTAGGATGCCGACTTATTGGATGGGATTTGTTAGAACTTCCCAACCTCTTCTTTGAATTTCATGTCGGATCTCCGGATACTCATTTCTTTTGAGTTTGAAAGGGACCTCGGGGATCACCTTCTTCTTGGCCACAACATCATAGAAGTGGTCTTGATGGGCTTTGGAGATGAACCTTTCCATCTCCCATGACTCGGAGGTGGAAGCTTTTGTCTTTTCTTTCCCCTTTCTAGAGGATTCTCCGGTCTTAGGTGCCATCAATGGTAATGGAAAAAAAAAGCTTATGCTTTTACCACACCAAACTTAGAATATTGCTCGCCCTCGAGCAATAAAAGAAAGAATAGAGGAAGAAGAAGAAGAAAATATGAAGAAGAGGGGTGAAGTGTGTTTCGGCCAAGTAGAGAGGAGAGGGTTGTGTTGTGTGAAAATGAGGAAGAATGGATGGATGTGAGTGGTGAAGAAGTGATGGGGAAGAGAGATTGAGGTGATTGGTGAAGGGTTTTGGGGAAGAGTGTTTATGGGATTGTGTGAAAGAGGGGTGAGAAGAAGTGAGTGGAGGTAGGTGGGGATCCTGTGGGGTCCACAGATCCTGAGATGATCTTGTGGGGTCCACAGATCCTGAGGTGTTCAAGGATTTACACCTTTGCACCAAATTAGGCATGCAAAATGCCCTTGCACGCAACTCTGGGCGTTCAGCGCCAGGTTGGTGCCTATTTTGGGCGTTCAACGCCCATTTACTGCAATTTCTGGCGTTGAACGCCAAAACCATGCTTGTTCTGAGCGTTCAGCGCCAGAACCATGCTCTGTTCTGGCGTTGAACGCCAGGCAGATGCTTCCTCCAGGGTGTGATTTTTTTCTGCTGTTTTTGATTCTGTTTTTAATTTTTCTATTTATTTTGTGACTCCACATGACCATGAACCTATAAAGACATATAACTAAGAAAAATATTGTTAGATAAAAATTGGGTTTCCTCCCAACAAGCGCTTCTTTAATGTCAATAACTTGACAGTGGGCTCTCATGGAGCCTCACAGATGTTCAGAGCATTGTTGAGACTCTCCAACACCAAACTTAGAGTTTAGATATGGGAGTTCAACACCAAACTTAGAGTTTGGTTGTGGCCTCCCAACACCAAACTTAGAGTTTGACTGTGGGGGCTTTGGTTGACTCTGCTTTGAGAGAAGCTTTTTCTGCTTCCTCTCCATCGATGCAGAGAGAGATCCTTGAGTTGTAAACACAAGGTTGTCCTTATTTAATTGAAGGATCAATTCTTCTCTGTCCACATCAATCACAGCTCTTGCTGTGGCCAGGAAAGGTCTTCCTAGGATGATGGATTCATCCTCTTCCTTTCCAGTATCCAGGACTATGAAATCAGCAGGGATGTAAAGGCCTTCAACCTTTACTAACACGTCCTCTACTTGTCCATAAGCCTATTTTCTTGAGTTATCTGCCATCTCTAATGAGATTTTAGCAGCTTGCACCCCATAGATTCCCAGTTTCTCTATTACAGAGAGGGGCATGAAGTTTATCCCTGAACCAAGGTTACACAGAGCCTTAAAGATCATGGTGCCTATGGTACAAGGTATTATGAACTTTCTAGGATCCTGTCTCTTCTGAGGTAATGTCAGTTGATCCAGATCACTTAGTTCATTGGTGAACAAGGGAGGTTCATCTTCCCAAGTATCAATACCAAATAATTTGGCATTCAGCTTCATGATTGCACCAAGAAACTTGGCAGTTTTCTCTTCAGTAACATCTTCATTCTCTTCAGAAGAGGAATACTCATCAGAGCTCATGAATAGCATAAGGAGGTTCAATGGAATCTCTATGGTCTCTAGATGAGCCTCAGAGTCCTTTGGTTCCTTAGAGGGAAGCTCCTTATTGATCACTGGACATCCTAGGAGGTCTTCCTCCTTGGGATTCACGTCCTCTCCTTCCCTTACAAGTTCGGCCATGGTGCTTATGTCAATGACCTTGCACTCTCCTTTTGGATTCTCTTCTGTATTGCTTGGGAGAGTACTAGGAGGGATTTCAGTGATCCTTTTACTCAGCTGGCCCACTTGTGCTTCCAAATTTCTAATGGAAGACCTTGTTTCATTCATGAAACTTGCAGTGGGCTTGGATAGATCAGAGACTAAGTTTGCTAAATTAAAAGTATTTTGTTCAGAGTTCTCTGTCTGTTGCTGAGTGGATGATGGAAAAGGCTTGCTATTGCTAAACCTATTTCTTCCACCATTATTAAAGCCTTGTTGAGGCTTTTGATCCTTCCATGAGAAATTTGGATGATTTCTCCATGATGAGTTATAGGTGTTTCCATAAGGTTCACCTAAGTAATTCACCTCTGCTATTGCAGGGTTCTCAGGATCATAAGCTTCTTCTGCATAAGAAGCCTCTTAAGTACTGTTGGATGCAGCTTGCATTCCATTCAGACTTTGAGAAATCATATTAACTTGCTGAGTCAATATTTTGTTCTGAGCCAATATGGCATTCAGAGTATCAACTTCAAGAACTCCCTTCTTCATAGGCGTCCCATTACTCACAGGATTCCTCTCAGAACTGTACATGAACTGGTTATTAGCAACCATGTCAATGAGTTCTTGAGCTTCTGCAGGCATTTTCTTTAGGTGAATGGATCCACCTGCAGAAGTATCCAATGACATCTTTGATAGTTCAGATAAATCATCATAGAATATATCCAGGATGGTCCATTCTGAAAGCATGTCAGAAGGACACTTTTTGGTCAGCTGCTTGTATCTTTCCCAAGCTTCATAGAGGGATTCTCCTTCTTTCTGTTTGAAGGTTTGAACATCCACTCTAAGCTTGCTCAGCTTTTGAGGAGGAAAGAACTTAGCTAAGAAAGCCGTGACCATCTTATCCCAAGAGTTCAGGCTGTCTTTAGGTTGAGAGTCCAACCATATTCTAGCTCTGTCTCTTACAGCAAAAGGGAAAAGCATGAGCCTGTAGACTTCAGGATCTACTCTATTAGTCTTAACAGTATCACATATCTGCAAGAATTCAGTTAAGAACTGAAAAGGATCTTCAGATGGAAGTCCATGAAACTTGCAGTTCTGCTGCATTAGAGAAACTAATTGAGGTTTCAGCTCAAAATTGTTTGCTCCAATGGCAGGAATGGAGATGCTTCTTCCATGTAAATTGGAATTAGGTGCAGTAAAGTCACCAAGCATCTTCCTTACATTATTATTATTTTCGGCTGCCATATCCTCTTCCTGTTTGATAATTTCTGACAGGTGCTTGCTGGTTTGTTGTAATTCAGCTTCTCTTAGTTTCTTCTTCAGAGTCCTTTCAGGTTCTGGATATTCTTGTCCTTGCTCCTGCTCATATGACAAAGAAGAGGGCACAGAATAATAATAATAGAGATCCCTTTTTTTTTGTGAGTAAGGGAGAGATGTTAGTAGATGAATAAACAAATAGAAGGATATGAGAGAGAAGAAAATTTTCGAAAATAATTTTTGAAAAGGAGTTAGTGATTTTCGAAAATGGTTTTTGAAAAATGTTAGTAATTTTCGAAAATTTTTTAAAATCAAAGATTAAAATAATTAGTTAATTAAAAAGAAATTTTTGAAAAAGGGGGAAGATATTTTCGAAAATAGAGAGAGAGAGTTAGTTAGGTAGTTTTGAAAAAGATAAGAAACAAACAAAAAGTTAGTTAGTTAGTTGAAACAAATTTTGAAAAGATAAGAAGTTAGGAAGTTAGAAAAGATATTTTGAAATCAAATTTTTGAAAAAGATAAGATAAGAAGATATTTTTGAAAAGATATGATAGAAATTAGTTTTTGAAAAGGATTTGATTTTTAAAATCACAATTAATAACTTGATTCACAAGGAATCACAAGATATGATTCTAAAACTCAAAGTTTGAATCTTTCTTAACAAGCAAGTAACAAACTTGAAATTTTTGAATCAAAACATTAATTGTTATTGTTATTTTTGAAAAATATTTTTGGAATTTTCGAAAATAACTAAGAAATTTGAAAAAGATTTGATTTTTGAAAAAGATTTTGAAAAAGATAAGATTTTCAAATTGAAAATTTGATTTGACTCATAAGAAATAACTAGATTTTAAAAATTTTTGAAAAAGTCAATCCAATTTTCGAATTTGATGAGAGAAAAAGGGAAAGATATTTTTTTGATTTTTGAATTTTTTATGATGAGATGGAAAAACACTAAAATGATGCAATGCATGAAATTTTTTTATCAAAACATGTGATGCATGCAAGAATGCTATGAATGTCAAGATGAACACTAAGAACACTATGAAGATCATGATTAACATCAAGAACACATTTTTGAAAAATTTTTAATGCAAAGAAAATATGCAAGACACCAAACTTAGAATTCTTTAATGCTTAGACACTAAGAATTCAAGAATGCATATGAAAAACAAGAAAAGACACAAAACATGCAAATGCAAAGATCAAACAAGAAGACTTATCAAGAATAACTTGAAGATCATGAAGAACACTATGAATGCATGATTTTTTCGAAAAATGCAAGATGCACATGCAATTGACACCAAACTTATAACATGACTCAGGACTCAAACAAGAACACCAAAAATATTTTTGATTTTTATGATTTTATAATTTTTTTGTATTTTCTTTTAATTTTTTCGAAAATCATTTTGAATAAGAAAAATAAGGATTCCAAAATTTTTAATATGAATTCCAGGAATCTTGCCATGTTAGTCTAAAGCTCCAATCAAAGGGTCAGGCATGGCTTAATAGCCAGCCAAGCTTTAGTATGTAACTCAGACATGACATGCCTGACATACCCTATCCAGAAGGATTGGGCATGACTCCACTGAGGTGATTAGTTGAAGGCCAATCCCAAAGCAGTTTGGGTATGGCTTTACAGCCAGATAGGCTTCAACATGCTTCATGAAACACTAGAATTCATTCTTAAAAATTTTGAAGTCATAGAATAATTTATTTTTGAAAACATTATTTTTATTATTATAATTTTTTTTTTCGAAAACAAAAGAAAAATTTTTGAAAGATTTTTGAAAAATTTTTAAAAAGAAAACAAAAAGAAAATTTACCTAATCTGAGCAACAAGATGAACCGTTAGTTGTCCAAACTCGAACAATCCCCGGCAACGGCGCCAAAAACTTGGTGTGCAGAAATTGTGATTACACTTTGATTATGTAAAATTCATCGCTCTTTCTTTCCCTGGTAATGGCGCCAAAAACATGATGCCAATACCATGGTTCACAACTTCGCACAACTAACTAGCAAGTGCACTGGGTCGTCCAAGTAATACCTTACGTGAGTAAGGGTCGAATCCCACGGAGATTGTTGGTATGAAGCAAGCTATGGTCACCTTGCAAATCTCAGTCAGGTAGGGTTAAATGTGATTGGATTAGATAATTAAAAGATAAACAATAAGGGATAGAAATACTTATGTAAGTCATTGGTGAGAATTTCAGATAAGCGAATAGAGATGCTTTCGTTCCTCTGAACCTCTGCTTTCCTGCTATCTTCATCCAATCAGTCTTACTCCTTTCCATGACTGGCTTTATGTGATACATCACCATTGTCAATGGCTACTTTTGGTCTTCTCTCGGGAAAATGATCCAAATGCCCTGTCACGGCACGGCTAATCGTCTGGAGGCATCACCCTTGTCAATGGCTTCATCTTATCCTCTCAGTGAAAATGGTCAACGCACCCTGTCACGGCACGGCTATTCATCTGTCGGTTCTCGATCCGGCTGGAATAGGATTTACTATCCTTTTGCGTCTGTCACTACGCCCAACAATCGCGAGTTTGAAGCTCGTCACAGTCATTCAATCATTGAATCCTACTCGGAATACCACAGACAAGGTTTAGACCTTCCGGATTCTCTTGAATGCCGCCATCATTCTAGCTTACACCACGAAGATTCTGATTAAGAGATCTAAGAGATACTCATTCAATCTAATGTAGAACGGAGGTGGTTGTCAGGCACGCGTTCATAGGGAATGATGATGATTGTCACGTTCATCACATTTAGGTTGAAGTGCGAATGAATATCTTAGAAGTGAAATAAGATGAATTGAATAGAAAACAGTAGTACTTTGCATTAATCTTTGAGGAACAGCAGAGCTCCACACCTTAATCTATGGAGTGTAAAAACTCTACCATTAAAAATTACATAAGTGAAAGGTCCAGGCATGACCGAATGGCCAGCCCCCTAAAACGTGATCACAGGATCAAAATACAATCCAGGATGTCTAATACAATAGTAAAAGGTCCTATTTATAATAAACTAGTCACTAGAGTTTACAGAAATAAGTAATTGATGCATAAATCCACTTTCGGGGCCCACTTGGTGTGTGCTTGGGCTGAGCTTGAGTGTTACACATGTAGAGGTCATTCCTGGAGTTGAACGCCAATTTTGGTGCCAGTTTGGGCGTTCAACTCTGGTTTTGGATCCTTTTCTGGCGTTGGACGCCAGAATTGGGCAGAGAGCTGGCGTTGAATGCCAGTTTGTGTCGTATATTATTGACCAAAGTATGGACTATTATATATTGCTGGAAAGCCCCGGATGTCTACTTTCCAACGCAATTGGAAGCGCGACATTTCGAGTTCTGTAGCTCCAGAAAATCCACTTTGAGTGCAGGGAGGTCAGAATCCAACAGCATCAGCAGTCCTTCTTCAACCTCTAAATCTGATTTCTGCTCAAGTCCCTCAATTTCAGCCAGAAAATATCTGAAATCACAGAAAAACACACAAACTCATAGTAAAGTCTAGAAATGTGAATTTAACATAAAAACTAATGAAAACATCCCTAAAGTAACTAGATCCTACTAAAAACATACTAAAAATAATGCCAAAAAGCGTATAAATTATCCGCTCAAAGTTTACCACATTTATGTTCACAATTAAACCAAGTTTACCACATTTCTGTTCACATATCATCATCTCCAACATCAACATCAATATATCACATTTTTACAACCACACTACCAAATTATCAATTTTAACATCATCTATATCATCATCATGCCTTTTCAATTTACACAATCAATCATCATCATCATCATGTTACCATCATTCATCATAATCAAACTCAACAATCATTAATTCATCATAAATCACCACATACCATCTTTTAACAACTCAACAACCATTTAAATTCAAACCTATCCTATGGGTCACTAGCCTAAGTGTCCATGAATATTATATACTACATAGAGGAAACCGAAACCATACCTTGGCTGATTCCCTATATGCACCAAAACCCAAAATGAGCACAAGCAAGCTCTCAACTCCAAACCAAGCTTTCAATTCCACTTCAAAAAGCACCAATATGTTCGAATAGCTCCCAAACTCACAACAATCAAGCTATACACATATAAATCACCACAAATCAACCTAGGGTTTAACATAAACATAATCTCATAAGGGTTTAGTATCTCTTACCTTTTCCAACTATTTTGATAGCCAAAATCCAATGCTAAGCAAGGATTAGAGCAGACCTAAACATCCAAAATCACAAAAACTCATTTAACCCAAATCCCTAAAAACCCGAAATTTTGGAGAGAAAAACTGAGGAGATTTTGTGGTTACCTTACTACTTTCTTGGATGGGTTTTATAGAGCTCTTTACAAGGAATGTGTAGCCGCAAACGGTGCGGTGATCGGAGCTCTATAGCTCAAGATATGAGCTTGTGAAGTTGACAATGAATAGTGTCGATGGAGTCTCCCCTTCTTCTTCTCCTATCAGCTGATGGTGTTGTGATTTTGGTGTGTTGTTGCTGAATGGGTTCATTAAATGAATCTTTATATATGTTGGGCTTGGGCCCAACTTGGGTCCGGTCCAACCTGTTAGTGTTTTTAGCCCGTTTGGCCTAACTTCGGGCCAAACCCTTTAAAATTAACGTCCGGTTTCCCATTTCTAAAGTTTTTCTAAGGTTTTTGACGGTTTTCACTTTTTCTCATGCGGTACCGGACAGACTTGAACCGGTTCAACTGCCGGTTCGCAGTTTTTCACGATTTTTTGCAGAAACTATATTTTCTAACTCCGAAAGATCTACTGAGTCCAAAAATCATATTTAAATCCCCAAATTCTCATCCTAACTTTTCAGAATTTAATTTGGACATTTAAATGATTTTATTTGTAAAAAATTCGGTTCTTACACGGGGAGCAAAAGAGGGTGAGGGATTATAGTTGTACGGTAGCGATGGATATGAGAAGGAGGATGAGGAAGACTTGAGATGTTTTAGGAATTTTTTTTCTTTTGAATTTGATTAGGAATCTAAATGGCTTTTGGTTATTCTGCATATATGGTTGGATGATGAGTACTCTCCAAAAAAAGATATTGTAAAAAATGGTAATTTGAAGTTTTCAAAAGAAATTTAATAGAGTTAATTTTAAATTTAACTATTGGATAATAATGTCAAAGAAAATTTATCTTTCATGTGTACAATTTTAATTTTATTTTTTGTGGTTAGTTTTGACAATATTTAAATCTTTGATGGTCAGAAATGATTATTTACTCTGTATTATAACTGAGAAAGTATAGGGACCAACACAGTAACTAGCCAACTTAAACAAATTTTTAAAAATTAATTTTAAAATAAAAAAAAAACAGATTTTGAATAATTAAGATGAATCACATTTTGAATAATTAGGATTAGGCAATGTAACCTCCTCTAAAAACATACGAAAAACCTGTTGTGTGGACAGGAGCTTTCCCATTGCGTCAACCAATCATTGCGCAGATGCTGTACCGCTGGAGGGAGTTCTCACACGAATTGCCCTGGCATTCCTTCACGTTGCTGCTGCAGGGAGTTCTTGCGCGAGGGACGCGATTGCACCCCGTGGAGCTGCTGTTGCTATGTCACCATTCGTCGTGCCGTGGTCGCCGCTCCAGGCCGTTGGAGAGAGCAGTGTAAAACTAAAATAAACATCCAGACCAGAGTACAACTGAAAGAAACATCCAATCTCTAACGAAAGAAGCATTCACGAATTTTGAAAAGAAACATCCACTAATTTAGAAAAGAAACGTCCAGTAATTTGAAAAAAATTCGAAGATGAGGATTCGTCAATTTCATGTTCTGCGCCAAACAAAAGGGCAAATAATAGAGCAACAAAAATCAACCCTATGCAGTGTTACCTAGTAATATCAGTGACGATAGAAGCGGTATTACCTAATGGAATCGGCAGCGACGGACGTTTCGTAATCTGTGGATGACACAACACTCGTGAGGGTGGTAGCTGGCGAACGGCTAGTCCAGGTCAGCGTTGGCCATGCAGGACAGTGACGGTGCCCAAGAATTCCGTTCATGGAGTTCTCCTCGTCGTCTTCAGCGTGGTCGGCATCACTCCTTGATGTGATGAAAACCCCTAGTGTGTTTCGAACGAAGGCGCGGCGGTGTGAAATGGGGGTCTCGCGGAAGTAGAGCTTGTTTGGGAGGATGTAGAACGCCACGGCTGGGTGAGAGGGGAGATATTTCTACAGTGATTTTTTGAATATGTAAGAGTGAAAATTGAAAATAGTGTTGTTTATGGAATATTTTTTTTTCATTGGACCTTTTGTTGTAGCCCATTAAAATTAACAGAGTTAGTTAGTATCCTAGTTGGTTAGCTAGCAAAATTGATTATAAATAGAAGAGATTGATAAATAGGAGCAAACCAGTGCCCGGACAAGAGACTGCATAATTTATTACACTATAAAATGTGGTCAAATAAAGACAACCCATGTCATGCAGGTGATGATTTTTGTATTGCCATGGGTCCTCACACTTCTCTTTCTTGGAAGGAGAATCTGAGTAATCACTAAACAATTTTTAGAGGAGAACTTACAAGTTGACCAAGATTTGAAAATATTATATGTTACTTCATGTGAATGGTTTACATTTATTTATGTCTCAAGTTGCATAAAACAGTAGGGTAGTAATTTTTAGGAAAAATGACAAATAGGTTCCTGAGCTTTTAATTCGAGGATAATTTTGTCCATCAGGATTGAAAAATATAAAATCAACCCTGATCTTTGAAAACGCATGACAAATGGGTCCTCCTATGCAAACTACTTCCTCAGATATAATGGAAACATCTTATGTGGTGCTTATATGGAGTGTTGTGAGACAAATAAGTCACTGGATGAAAATACGATGTCATTTTACTTATATGCCCTTACTCTTCAAATTGAACCCAATCACCATTGTAGCGCTATTGTTGTAGTGCCATTGTTGCAATTTTTGTGAGAGCTTGAGAGGAGTATTGTGCAATGTTTCACAGCCAGCGAAGGAGCTTCATCCAGCACACGACGAGTTCCATTTCCATCCACCATTAAATGCGTGGAAGGTGGAGAGAAAAAAGATAGCATTGCTCCGATGTGTAAATGCGGAGTGTATGCTATACTGTACAAATCAAGGACGTCGACGAACCCCAGCAGATTGTTCCTTGGCTGCCCAATCTATAAGGTTAGTTGGTGATTTTGTTATGTTAATTTTGATTATATAGATTTTTTTTCTTAAGATTTTGGTTCTTATGATGATCATACAGTTGAAAAATCCCTGTCATTGTAAGCTCTTCGTATGGCTGGATGACTATGTTGCAACAATAGAGGGCAAAGACAAGTTAATGTCTGATAATAAGGGTGATGATATGAAAATGTACTTTAGGAAGGAAAAAGTGGAACAAAGACTAGCTAATTTGGAGAAGAAGTTGTTGCAACTAGAGAGCAAGAAAAATGTTAATGTGTATTGGATTGTTGTTGTAGTATTTAGTGTAATTTTTTCTACCATTATTGCCAAAAATGGTTGAAAATTTGAATAGTAGGTCAGGAAAAATGTTGTAATGAAGTCTGAGATTAGTTAATATGATTTGTATTTTTTTTAGACAAAAATGATGTATTAAATGAAGCTATATTCAGCAAAGGGATGGAGAATGTCGATGAAGCTATTGAACTAAGTAATGACATATTCTTCACACATATAATTAGATAAGTCCAAACATATATTAACCTCATGAAAGAGTTGTTAACGCCATAAAAAAATCTAAACATGAAGTTTGCCAAAATAAAGCATAATTGAAGTCTGCCAATTATACAATTATATTGTTTCCAAAATGAGTTTCTAAAAGATAACTTTTTACACCAATAGAGTTATTTGCTAGGATTGTTGAGTCTTAGAGTGGGGATGAATTTGAACATCCTCTGAGTTGCTTTACTTCTTGATGCCAATGTCTCTTGAGAGGCCCCTGCTGCAGTTGGTTGATGTGGAGATGGTGGATGTTATTGAGGCTGGGTAGGTGGTTCAGATGGAGAGGGGTTTTTAACCATAGGCTTCCTCCTTATGGCTTGCTTAGGTTTAAATGGTTTAGGATTTGGCCGTGATATAGACTGGGTTGGAGGTGTAAATGGTGCTTGTGTAGGCCTTGATAGGACTGCAACCACTGTTGCTGATGTGTCTCCTACTGTAGAGACTGGCTTAGAGATTAGTGTAAATGTTGGATTTGGGTTAACCTGCAGCAAATTCAAAAGATTAGTGAATGACTTAGAAATAACAAATAAAAGCCACCAAAACTTTTGATAACTTACCTCATTAGTACGAAATGTTCAGTAGAATTCTGGTCAATAGAATTCTGATTGGTTGCATCAAGGGTACTCTGCTCCCCACTCTAAAATACCATTAGTTACAAGAGTGTTAATAAAGTAGGGAATAAATTTTGACAACTAAGTCCCAAACAAATTATTAATAAGACTAATAATATCCTAAGGAATTTTTAAATGGACAACTAAATTCCTGAGTTTATTATCCGGGGGACAGATATATCCCTGAGTAACTATGAACTACCTCTCCCTGGGGGACTGATTGTGACAATGGAAGCACCATAAGTGAGAGGTTTTTGTTGGTATTCTTCTTTGGCTTTTTCTTCTTCTACTTCCAGTTTGGGTTGGATGGTTCCTCTTTGCACGTCTTATATTTATGTCCCATCTGACCACACTTGCTATACATGATATAAAAACTCCTCTTTAACTTGTCACCTTCCATGATAGCCTCTGATGGGTCTTTTTGCTTGTTATGGACCTTGGGACGATCAATCGACCTTTTTAACACTGGTGGAGCAAATCTAATATACTCAAACCTTGTCCAGTATTTCTCACTTGTTATTAGTTGGATGCAGTATTCATAAGTCTTCCTAATAGATTCCATACATAGCCATGGATGTACATAATCTTCAGGATTATCATGTCTTTTCCTAATTGAATCTATACTATGAATGCATGGCATTCCTTTACATGAAGTCAACAATAACAAACAAGTTAGCATAACCAATGAGAACACTAAACAGATACATAAAAAATAAAATTGACATATAGAGGGATTAGCAGTAACACTGACCAGTTAGTTACCATCTATACAAGAGAAGCTATGCTTGATCTGATCTATATCCACTTTAGATTCCTTGTAGGTTACTTCAAAACGTTTGCACTCATTATCACTAGTGCACTCTACAGTCTATTTGTTGCTTGGTTTGATAAGCCTCTACAACCTCTTTTCTTGTACTGGTGCAAACTTCCCTTGATGAGTCTCGAAGAGTTTCTTGTTTCGAACCATTCGTCTTATAATATAGCACCGCAATTCTTCACACATTGTGAGTATTGGTTTACATCTATACTTTACAACCTTTGCATTGAAAGACTTGCACATGATATTTGTTAGGTTGTATACATTCGGGCCATGGCTGAAGTAGGCTTTAACCCATGTTGCAGGATCAAACTTCATCAGGTACGCCCACGCATCCTTGTTAACTTCTTTCAGTTTATCCATGGTAGACTACTTGATGACTGAAACGTGAATTTTCTAATAAAGAGAGTAATGAATCTTGGATAATCTCACACAATTTTTCTGATATACAATTCTTTGAATCGATTGATAAAATTCTTTCACATGTGCATGACATAATTTTTGAACATGTGCATTAGGAATTACCTCTTTCAATCCAGACAGAAGACCCTAATAAGTTATTTTCAATTAATCAAGTTAACAAATAAAATCCTACCAATGAATCACATAAATTTAAAAAAATGACAACTAAGAACTAATTTTTTACTAGTTTGATATAAAATTCCAACCATGAGCACCCACATCACCAAGATCCTCTTGTAACAGTGTAAGAAACCACTTCTATGATTCTTTCGATTCACATCTTGCAACTATATATGCAACTACAAAAAACTGGTTGTTAGCATCTTGTGCCATGGCCGAGAGTAATTGGCCTCCCTCTCCCCATGATATGTTTTAAGAAATGCTCCATCCAAATAAAGTAGTGGTCTGCAGTCGATCTTAAATCCAAGTTTGCAGGCCTCGAAACATAGATATAATTTGTCAAATGTAGGGGGTGATTGTAGCATTAGAATTACATCTAGCAAGGCAGTAGACCTTGGATTACTTCTGTGTATCTCCAACAAATAGTCCTTCGGCTTCCCATATGGTTCCCTTTCATTGCCCATCATCCTCTTTCTTGCCTTCTTTACAGCTCTATACACCATCTTCGGATGCGCAGTAAGGTCAAACTCTTCTCTCAAGAAATCAATAGCTTCATGAGTTGTCATGTATGGCTGGGTGGTCATCCTTTTCTCCACATTCTTGCTAATCCAGCATTGATAAACTGCATTGCTTCTTAGGTCCCAAGTACAAGTGCGCTCATTCCTATATGTCTTCACTTGTAAGCTTGTAGCTGCTTATTGTAAGATAAATGGGCAATCCAAGGACAACGTTCATCCTTGCAATCAACTCTAACCCTTTTCTCTATCATTCTTGATTCAAACCAACTCCTTGTCTTTAGCAATAAATGTATCCTTTTACAACCTCCTTGAACCTCTCAATTATAGAAAATTTTGTCCAAGCTCAAATCTTCCTTCTCCGAAGCTATACTGATCATTAAACTCAAGCCAATGGTGTTTGTTTCCTTTATCTCCAGATGAAACAGGAGTATGTAGGTCCTCAGATTCATACTCCAACACAATATCATCATCATATGTGTCTATATCACTGGAATAGTATAGAATTATTGGCCTAATATTAGACTCCCTTGCAAGCCTAGCTCTATCGGACTGTTTTTGTAGGCTCACCTGTGTCGGGTTAAATAGCAAACTCATTCATTCTTGAGGAACCTTTTTCACTATTGTCCCCAATTCTTGCACTAGACTTTCTCTTCTTAGACACACAAGTTGCTTGATTTTTTGTTGTTTCTTGAGCTGACTCATTCTCTTAGAAGATTCAAGCACTTATTTTCCTCTTTCTTTTGACAGCTCTAATACTACTACCACCAGCACCATCTTCACAACTCTCACTATTACTTTTATAACCAGGATGTGGAGGTTCATACAGCTCATCCTCTGCACTCTCATAACTATCATGATCAGAGGATGGGTCAACTAAATCTTCCACTTCAATTGGATCGACATCTTCCTCCACCTCAACATTTTCCTTACCAGCTCCTTCTGCAAGCTGAGGATCATCAATATGATGATCAAAAAATTATAGAACTCATCAGTGTCTTTATTTTTCATCTTAACCTATTGCATTTGGTTAATGCTTGCATCTCCCCTCAATATATGTAGCCTTAACTCTATATCCTGGCTCTTCAGATCATACCAGTAAGTCTCTTTATATGATTGATATTCCAATCCTTTCAACAACGTTATCAAATCACCGAAATGGACAAAATTCAAGTCCATGGATGAGAACCTCTCAACTTTACCATGAAGATAAACTAACTCATCAGGAGGTGCTCTTAAAAAGCAGCCCCATGATTGAAAATAGGAACAACAAATACATCATCTATTTGCAATATATTCTAACATAAAAAGCACATATAGTTAACATTAAACCTAATTTTCTACAAGGATTAACCCTAAACATTATTAAATCAGCACTTACCCCACATAACCAATTTTTCACGTCCCTCAGTTACTACAGTACCTAGAAACTCCAATCCACAACATGCATAACAAATACCCTATCAAAAGTACAAATACAATAAATTTCGAACAAAATGTACTTACCACTTTGCACGATGGATGCAACTATACCAAAGAAGCTTCACTGGAGCTACTTCACAAGACAACGACGACATGGAGAAGATCAAGCATTGTATTTTTTGGAGAAAAAATGTCACTAGGGCTTCCTGTAATTGTGTGGGATTAATATGGAAATTGTTGGTATTACCTTTAAACTCAGGGACTACACTCACTACTTCTGAAACGGTGATGATTTATATGATAGGGACCTATTTGTCCCATACCTTTTCATAACGAACCACCTAAGCCTCGTTAACGACACCCTAGCGACACATAGGCACACAACACTCCACATAAGCACCACATAAACTATCTCTGTTACGTTTGAGGGAGCAATTTGCACGAAAAAATTCATTTGTCATGCATTTGGAATGGTCAGGGTTGATTTTGTATTTTTTTATTTTGAGGAATGAAATTGTCCTCGAATTAAAAGCTGAAAGACCTATTTATTCTTTTCTCTAATTTTTAACTCTCTGGAGTTTGGGATCACTCACAAGTAGCACTACTAGCGCAAAACAATACAACACATCAGATCCGGGCCTTCTTGTTTCATACTACACTGCATTTGCAAGTGTACAAGCTTTAATTTATAACCTTTGATTTGGTTAGCGAGTCAGATCAAAGATGGCGGAGGCTGTTGTCCAAACCTATAAGATATATTTTTAAAATATGTGAAAAGTTATGTTTGAAAGGTTACTTCTCTTTATGGAGTTGTGACCTATTCAAAAGTTGCAATTTATTAAAAAGTGGTAACTCATTGAAGAGTTATATCTTCTGAAATAAATATTTTAATTTATGAGTAAGTTGTTATATGTTGCATGTACTCCGTGCTTATAAATTTTTCTAATTTTATTATTTTTAATCAATCCATCTCAAGATTTTCTTTGTGTACAGAAAAATAGAAAATATTGTTTTGTAAACTATTATTTGGTATAAGACTTGACTGTTTGAGTGTAGAAACAAGTCATTGTATTCGCAAAAAATTCGCTAATAATTCATTTTACCCAACATAATAAATTGGTAGGAGCGAATTAATCCTTAAAAAAATTTAGGCTATTGGCTATTATATTCTCTAATATTTCTTGTTGCAGTTTCTGTTCTATTATTTTCATCACCCAAATCTCAACTACTCCAAATAAGAGAGTTCACAAAACCGTGATCGACAACTTGAGATTTTTCATTCAAAATGAGCTTGGATCTTTCTTCTGCTTCGAAGACGACTTGACAAGGCTTTCAAGCACTCTCACTGCAAACAACGCTACGCTTGAAGATGCCGAGGAGAAGCAGTTCACAAACAAAGTTGTTAAAGATTGGCTGCAAAAGCTCAAAGATGCAACTTACACACTTGATGACATCTTGGACGAGTACACCACTGAAGCCTTGGAGTTGAATATCCCCTCTTAATCCAAAGTGTTGCGGACTGCCAAGTCCAGCCCAAGTAGTTACCTGGTCGGGGCACCGCCCCACCCAGGCCCAAATCTCCAGCAAAAGGTCCAACGGGTCGGTCACTAACACCTAACCCAGGGCCCGAACGACCTACCACCCCAAAGCGCGCTATCACTCGAGTCGGCGTCCTCGGGACAGTACCTGGCATCCCTACCCGAAGTCTGGGATGACCTACCCACGTGGAGTGTGACAGCTCACAGCTCCTCTACCAATGGGCCAGACCATTTTTAGGCCCACCCAACATAGTATATAAGGGGAGAGGACAGCTCTCCCCCCGAGGTACGTCACTTTCTTACCTAATATAGCCATCCTCTGGTACGGACTTTGACTTGATCGTCAGAGTGTCCTTGCAGGTGACCACCCCCCTTTGTTTCCTCCGTTCAGCCTCCGGCGTCGCCAGCACACTCTGACTCTCGCTCCACGTCAGCTCGGAGTCTCTCCCTCTCTCCTACTCATCACCACTCGACAACCCGAGCACACCAGGTAACGAACATTGGCACCGTCTGTGGGGAACTCCCGGTGCAGGCATGGAGCGACCCATCACTTCAGAGGAGCTCTGTGAGGGAGGCGGGGCCTGTTTGAGCAGGGCCATTTCGACAGCCCGCGCCGCCAAACAATCGAGATCCTCCGTTCAACCTCACCAACAAATGTACACTAAGATCCCCGAAAGGCGCCCCTTCGGGGGGACAGGAGCCGACAGCGCCAAGATCATGCAAGAGCTCAGGCATAGAGTACAAAACCTTGAGCGGGAGCTGGCAGTAAGGGACCGATCCTATGAAGACGTCAGCCATTTGCACGGCGACGTCAGCCGGTCCCACACCCGCACCCGATCCCCCCCCCCCCCCCCGAGTACACGACAGCGAAGGAAGAAGCCTAACAAGGCACGAAGAGGTGCACACACAAGCAACTTCCCGACCCATTCAAGGCGAGTCGGAAAGCCGCAGGGAATCCCCGAAAAGGAAACCCAGGAGACAACAAGATCCTATTATCATGGGAGCCACTCCCTTTCACCCCTCAATCCTCAAGTTCCGGCTCCCGAGAAACTTTGACAAGCCGACGGACATGAGATACGATGGGACCAAGGACCCCCAGGAGCATATCACAGCTTTTGAAGCAAGGATGAACCTGGAAGGGGTAGGCGACGCGGTCAGATGCCGGGCATTCCCCGTGACGCTGGCCGATCCAGCAATTCGATGGTTTAACGCCCTCCCACAAGAGTCCATCACAACTTTTGCAGACATAGGACGAAGTTTTCTAGCTCAGTTCACGACACGCACAGCCAAGGCAAAACACCCAACCAACTTACTGGGGGTTACCCAAAAACTCGACGAGCCGACTAGGAAGTTCCTAGACGGGTTCAACGACGAGTGTTTAGAGATCGACGGCCTCACGGACTCAGTCGCTAGTCTATGCCTAACAAACGGCCTACTAAACGAAGACTTTAGGAAGCACCTCACAACCAAGCCTGTATGGACTATGCAGGAAATTCAGCGTGTGGCCAAGGAATACATCAACGATGAAGAGGTCAGTCAGGTTGTAGCAGCCAATAAACGGCAGCTCCCTAGCTCGTCAGCCCGGCAGACCCCCCAAGTCGACAGGTACAAAGAAGCTCCCAGGGACGGCACCCTAAGCAAGCCACCCAAACACCCACGGGTAAGGAGGTTCACGAACTACACGCCACTCGCGGTGCCCATAGTAGAAGTCTACCAACAAATTGCAGACAAAGGAATCCTATCCAGACCTAGGCCGTTGAAAGAGAGAACGGGAGGCAACAAGAGCCTTTACTGTTATTATCACAAGGGGTTTGGCCACAAAACCCAAGACTGTTTTGATCTTAAAGATGCCCTGGAACAAGCCATCAGAGAAGAAAAGCTGAGTAAATTCTCCCGACTCATCAGAGAACCGAGGAAGCGGGAAAGGGAGCGCTCCGAGGAAGATCAAAGCCGGACTGTCAAACCAAGGCAAGAACCCACGGGGGATGCCAGTAACCCCCCAACTTTCGTTGTCAACATCATGGTCGGGCGCGACAGTCCCCCTAAATCCAAGTCGGCAACCAAGAGGGACGCCCGAGTACTCTCCATCTCGGCAGATGGCCCCGCCTCTAGGAAAAGGCATCCTACAATATCATTTGGCTCGGAAGATAAGTGGTTCAATGACCTCCTCGAAACCCCCCCCCATGGTAGTTACCGCGATGGTCGGGACAGGACTAGTTAGGCGTATCCTCGTCGACACGGGAGCCGATTCTAACATCCTATTTAGAAACGTGTTTGATGTCATGGGGCTCAAGGAATCCGACCTCAAGAACCACTAGCACGGAGTCATGGGACTAGGCGATAACTACATTAAACCCGACGAGACGATCTCTCTCCCAATCTGCCTAGGAACCGGTGACACCAGGAAATCAGTTATGGCGGACTTCGTAGTCCTCAGAGACTCCACTGCCTATAACATCATCCTAGGGAGAAAAACCATCAATGAGTTTTCAGCTGTAATATGCACCAAGTTCCTAACAATGAAGTTCATAACGGACAAGGGAACAGTTGGTTCCATAAGGGGAGACCTAGAAATGGCAGTCGCCTGCGACAGCGCCGGTCTCTCCTTAAGGAAAGAATCTAAGAGGGCATCCGACGTGTTCCTGGAAGACCTGGATGTCAGGATAGAAGACAAACCAAGACCAGAACCAGAAAGGGACATGGAAAAGTTCCAAATTGGGAAATCGGCAGATCAGTTCACCTTCATAAATAGAAACCTGCCCCATGAACTTAAGGGCCCCCTTATAGAGATCGTAAGGGCAAAGGGCGACCTCTTCGCATGGACCCCATCAGACATGCCGGGACTAGATCCCAAGGTCATGTCCCACCAGCTAGCCATAAAGCCGGACGCCAAACCGGTAGCGCAGCAGCGAAGGAAGATGTCGCAAGAAAGGGCTGAAGAAGTCGCCAAGCAGACGGCAGGATTGCTAGAAGCAGGGTTTATCAAGGAACTCGAGTACTCGACATGGTTGTCCAATGTCATATTAGTAAAAAAAAACCAGCGAAAGATGGATGATGTGCATCGATTACTCCGACCTGAACAAAGCATGCCCAAAAGACTCCTTCCCTCTCCTCAACATCGACACCTTGGTTGACTCGGCAGCAGGATACCGCTTCCTCAGCTTCATGGATGCCTACTCTGGCTATAACCAGATCCCGATGCACCGACCCGACGAGGACAAAACGACATTCATAATGCCAGAGGGTACTTACTGTTACAAAGTAATCCCTTTCGGGCTAAAGAACACAGGGGCCACCTACCAAAGGCTAATGAACAGAGGTTTCCAGGATCTTATCGGCAAGTCGGTGGAAGTTTATGTCGACGACATCCTGGTAAAAATAGCAGAACTAAACAAACTAATAGACGACCTCCAGACTGTTTTTGAGGCACTAAGGAAATTCAACATGAGGCTCAACCTGCTCAAATGCGTGTTCGCCATGGAAGCAGGGAAATTCCTAGGGTTCATGATAACACAAAGAGGGGTAGAAGCCAACCCAGACAAATGCGAAGCCGTCCTCAAAATGACAAGTCATGGGTGCATCAAAGATTTACAACGACTCACCGGGAAGCTCACGACCCTATCTCAGTTCCTCGGAGCATCGACAGAAAGGGCAATCCCATTCTTCAACCTAATGAAGAAAGGGATCGCCTTCGAGTGTACCCCGGCATGTGAAGAAGCATTCAGCCACTTCAAGAAGATACTCTTGGAACCTCCCGTACTCAGCAAGCCTAAGGAAGGGGAGCCCCTATACTTGTACCTGGCGGTAACCTCACAAGCAATGGCGGCAGTCCTGGTCCGAGAAGAGGACAAAACCCAGCGGCCAACATACTTGATCAGCAAAATACTCCAAGGAGCAGGGACGAGGTACAAAAAGTTGGAAAAGCTGGCCTACGCCCTACTGATCTCATCCAGAAGGCTAAAACAATACTTCCAAGGGCACACAATTATCTTGAGAACTGACTAGGCCATCCGACAAGTCCTCTAGAAACCCGACCTGGCAGGAAGAATGATGGCATGGGCAATAGAACTCTCCCAATATGATTTGCAATATGAACCCAGACAAGCAATCAAAGCCCAAGCCATGGCAGATTTCCTCGTAGAAGTCACAGGAGAGTCTCCCGACCCACCGAACACATGGTGGAAACTCCACGTTGACGAAGCATCCAACCAAGTGTTTCGAGGAGCCGGAATCATCCTCAAAAACTCAGCAGGAGTAGCCTATGAACAATCCATCAAGTTCGACTTCCCGGTCTCTAATAATCAGGCCGAATACGAGGCCCTGATAGGGGAATTGATACTAGCCAAAGAGGTCGGGGCGTCCAGGGTGGAAGTCAGCAGTGACTCTAAGGTCGTCACCTCCCAAGTAAATGGCAGCTACCAAGCTAGGGACATGTTGCTACAAAAATACCTGGAAAAGGTAAAAGACCTATGCCAAAGCTTCGAATAAGTCACAATCCAGCATATTCCCAGGGAAAGAAATGCCCAAGCCGACCTCCTCTCCAAGCTAGCAAGCACCAAACCCGGGACGGGGAACAGATCCCTAATCCAAGGGCTAGCAACTGAACCTGCAATCGTCATGTGCACAGCCCGAGTGCTGAACCCCCCTCATGGATAGACCCCATTTTTCGATATCTGGAGCATGTAGAAACACCCCAGATAAGGGGGAGGCACAAGCCATTAAGAGGGAAGCTCCCAAATACACGATCATACAGGGACAGTTGTACAAACGAGGACTCCATCAGCCCCTACTCAAATGCTTGCACCCCGATCAGACGGACTACGTCCTCAGAGAAGTCCACGAAGGATGCTGTGGTCACCACATCGGGGGAAGATATCTAGCAAGAAAGATCATCCGGGAAGGATATTATTGGCCTACAATGATGTCGGACACCCAGGGGTTCGTGAAAAAAATGCAAAAAATGCCAAGAAAATGCCAACTTCCACAAAGCACCACCCGAAGAGCTCAGCTTAATGATAGCCCCGCGACCTTTCGCCTAGTGGGGAGTCGACCTTTTAGGGCTATTCTCACCAGGACCCAGACAAGTGAAATACTTGATAGTGGCCATAGACTATTACACCAAATGGGTAGAAGCAGAGCCACTAGCCAGCATATCTTCAGCGAATTGCTAAAAGTTCATATGGAGGCAATTGATCACCAGGTTCGGAATCCCAGAAACTGTTATATCAGACAATGGGACACAATTCACCAACAAGAAGTTTAAAGGATTCTTAGAGGGACTAAAAATCAAGCAAAAATTCTCCTCAGTCGAACACCCCCAAACCAACGGCCAGGTAGAGGCAGCCAACAAAGTGATCCTAAAAGGATTAAAGAAGCGACTTGAAGGAAAGAAGGGCTCATGGGCAGACGAGCTAGCTTCGGTCTTGTGGTCCTATAGAACCACCCCCCCAGTTGTCCACCGGCGAAACCCCTTTCCAACTCACATACGGGATCGACGCAGTCATCCCAGTCGAGATCGGGGAACCAAGCCCAAGGTTACTCCTCGGAGGAGGAAGTGAAGCAATCGAGAAAGACCTGGTCGACGAGAGAAGACAAATGGAACACCTAGCAGAAGCGGCAATAAAACAAAGAATTGCCCTAAGGTACAATGGCAAAGTACTAAAAAGAAGCCTAGGAGAAGGGGACTTGGTCTTACGACGAAACGACATAGGACTACCTACCCCAGGGGAGGGCAAGCTAGCCGCAAACTGGGAAGGTCCTTACAGGGTAAGAGAGGTCCTCGGCAAAGGAGGCTACAAGCTAGAAAAATTGGATAGAAGCGAGGTGCTGAGAACGTGGAACATGGCAAACCTCAAGAGGTTCTACTCATAAAGAGAAACGACCACACGACCTGACGACCTCAAACCCCACCCCTTTTCTCCTTTATGTTCTTTTTTATGTTCCCCTCTCTATCAATCCTACCATTTTCTTCTTTTATTATCTTTTACGCATTACATTATTCCCTTGTTTCAGAGTCCTAACAATTTGATAAGTTTTTCTTTTGGCAAGTTTCAAATCGGAATAACAAGCGGGCGAAAAAGCGAACGGTCGACCTAACGAAAACCCGGGACTGATCACCCTGGAAACCATAGGGACCAAAAAACAAACAGCTCAAACAAGCAGCAAGAATAATAAATACCATGAAAACGGTAAACCAAAAGGTCGTGCGGCCCGAGAAAAACAAAACAGTAAAAGCAAAGCCATGACGGCCCGAGTAAAACAAGCAATAACCAGAACGGCAGTTTAAAAATAAAAGCAAAGTATTCGGTACAACCAAAGGACGCCCTGTAATAGGCCCCAAAATAAAAGCAAGTTACAAGATAAACCAAAAGAGCATAAAAGTCGGGAAATGTTCATCTAGTGCCTGAGGAGGTCAACGATCTTCCCTCCCTCCACCGTCTTCATAGCACCGACTTGAAAGAGGTCAAGGTTGGGAGACAGCACAGCCACTTGAAGCTTAATCCCTTCCTCAGTCAGCTTAACAGCCTCACGGGCCCCCTTGGTGAGCTCCTTGTTCTTTTTCTTCAGAGCGGCCATTTCCCGAGTAGCAGCCTCTGCCAAACTTTCTGCCAACCTCAGTTTTTCCTCCAACTCCTCAACCATCTTCTTGGCAGCAGCAGTCTTGCCACGGGAGGTATTCAGATCTTTCATCAAGGCCATGTCCCGATCCACCAGCCTGTTGATCTCCTTGGCATCCTCCTCAGCCTTCTTCTCCTGCTCGGACAATCTTGTCTTCAGGGACTCCTCTCGAGATCGTGAATCCGTCAGATCTTTCTGGGAGTTCCGAAGCTTTACTTTCATAGCATGATAATTGCCCAAGACAGGCTCCACCTTCTTGGCAATAGCAGCAGCACGGAGAAGACTGCGGTAGATCCACCTAGCCTGACCAGAAAGGTCGGTTTCGTGGAAAAACTCCTCGGTGCCGGGAAGCAAATGGGACTCAATAAAACCCTCAGCATCAAAGTTTTTCTCCATAACCGAAAGCGTCTTCCCGGTATCTCATTTCCTCTTCTTTGGATTGCTCACGACCTTCAACTCGTCATCACCAAAACCAAACTCCTCCTCAAAAGTCTCCGTCTCCACACCTTGGGACCCCGCAGTGTTCTCGAGAGGAACTGCTTTCTCTGACTGAACCTGGTCAGCCCCGTCCACCTGACCACTGGCCTCCCCAGTCTCCCCCTGCTCCTGACACGTTGTAGGAGTCGCCGAGGAGTCGTCCTCACCCTCATCATCCCCCTTGATGAGGCTCATCAAATCAGCCAAAGTCTTCTTCCAGCCGGCCATGGAAACTACGAGCAAAGAAAAAGAAAGCAAAGCTGTGAATAATAGAAGAATAAAGCTTGAAAAAGTACAAAAGAAAAGGAACTCCCCAACATACGACCGACTGGCCTCCCGATCCCCCATAACCATCTGGGGATTAAGGTTCTTTTCACCAAAAATGGCTAATAGAATATCGGCAATGTTGCGATCTTCCGGGCTCAGCCAATCATAAGAGACCTTTATTAGATAGTCGGACCCCACCCCAAAACTCCAGTAGGTCGGGATCTGCCTAGCTCCTTCGGCCGTAAGCCAGAAAGATTGGTGACCTTCAACTGGCCTAACTTTAAAAAAGGTGGACTTAAAGCCATGATAAGAATCCTCAAAGAGGCCGAAGATCCTACGGCCTTGTTGGGCCCTAAGAGACATATATCCCTTCTTAGCCTTCCCCTGGCTAGAAGGGTTCGTGAGCAGAAAGAGATAGAGAAAGACATTTACTAAAGTCGGAAGCTCCATATACTCGCAAACCATCTCGAAGCATCGGATGGAGGCCCAACTGTTCGGGTGAAGCTGCGACGGAGCAACATCGCAGCGATTTAACAATGCCATAACGAAGGGAGAGAAGGGAAGATGAATCCCCAAGGTCGTGAACATGGGCTCGTAAACCCACAACCAATCAACAACTCGAGGGAAAGCCAAGTTTTTCTGGCACACGCGCTCCTGACCAGCAGGGACGTAAACTTGATAAAGCGCCTCCTCGGGACCCCCTCCACACAGGAGCCCTGACTGGCGTAGCTTCTGGAGTCCCTCCTTTGTCATTCTAGAAGGGGTATCTTTCACATCGGAGGAGACCCAGGCGTAGTGGTCGACAAATTCGGCTAGAGGACACTGAGCCTGACTCGAGAAAGCAAGACGCTCGGCCATACCTACAGCGGGGGCACCACTTAGTCAAGACGGAAAGTCGGAAACCCTCAAAACAGAAAGCGAAAAGAAAAACTACGAATCACCCTCTAAGCCCCCCTACACTAACCCAAAATGCAAGAAAAACCCAGAAAAAAACCCAGTGGCACCTCCTCTAGGAAAAAACAACAACACGAGAAAAATACAAAAACCAAGGTATACACAAACAAAAACATACGAAAACTAAAAGGAAGAAGCAACCAAAAAGAAAAACCATGAAAACTTACCAGGAAAGCAGAATCCGCAAGAAACGGATAGGAACGAGGAACTCAGAAAGGAAGAAAGGGTACTGGAAGTGAGAATATCCAATCGCAGTAGGAAGCAAAAGCAGGAGCAGAAGCAACACGAAGGAACTAGAAAATAAGGAAAAAGAAGGGTAGAAGGGAGAGGGGGTTACAAAATAAAAATAAATGGGAGAAAAGCGTAACCGCCGAGGAAGAGCGCCAAAAGGCAGGGGCATATTCGCCATTTCACCCAAAATTTCAAATCAATGAAATGATGGGCATTCAATGCTCAGCGCGAAAGACAAGAAAGCAGCACGAGGGTCGAGGCGACAACGCGTGGGAGACACGAAACGCCACCGACAAGTTCTCGAAGAAGAAGAAAGTTCGCCGCCTTGGCGAATAGGACAAACGCGCCCAGCCACGAGTCCCAAACATCAAGGCTGGCGCGTTGGGGGCACTGTTGCGGACTGCCAAGTCCAGCCCAAGTAGTCGCCGGGTCGGGGCACCGCCCCACCCAGGCCCAAATCTCCAGCAAAAGGGTCCAACGGGTCAGTCGCTAACACCCGACCCAGGGCCCGACCGACCTACCACCCCAAAGCGTGCTATCGTTCGGGTCGGCGTCCTCGGGCCAGTACCCGGCATCCCGACCCGAAGTCCGGGACAACCTGCCCACGTGGAGTGTGACAGCTCACAGCTTCTCTACCAATGGGCCAGACCATTGCTAGGTCCACCCAACATAGTGTCACTTTCTTACCTAATATAGCCATCCTCTGGTACGGACTCTGACTTGATCGTCGGAGTGTCCTTGCAGGTCGTCACCCCCCTTTGTTCCCTCCGTTCAGCCTCCGGCGTCGCCAGCACACTCTGACTCTCGCTCCACGTCAGCTCGGAGTCTCTCTCTCTCTCCTACTCATCACCACCCGACAACCCGAGCACACCAGGTAACGAACACAAAGCATGTTATGTTCCGATACAGAACTACTAAGAAAATGATTAGATGAGATTAGACGAGACTGCAAAAGAAAGGCATGATTTTCATTTGAAGGAGATTGTTGTGGATAGAACAACTGGAGTCATTGATTGGCGTCAAACCACTTCATTCATTACTCAACCTCAAGTCTATGGAAGACAAAGAAAAAGATAGCATCATACACTTTTTGGTTGGTGATGCTTCTAATTCTCAATATTTATCTGTCTGCCCTATACCCGAGGTAGGTGGGCTTGGTAAAACAACACTTGCCCAACTTATCTTCAATCATGAAAGGGTGGTTCAACACTTTGAACTAAGAGTTTGGGTCTGTGTTTCTGACTATTTTTCTTTGAAGAGAATGACAAAAGCTATCATTCAATCAGCTTCCGGAGATGATTGCAAGGATATGGAGCTTGAGTCACTACAAAGAAGACTTCCAGATATTAATTTAAGGAAAAGGTATTTGCTTGTTTTGGATGATGTGTGGGATGACAACCATGACAATTGTCAGAGGTTGAAAAAACAAGAATGGCTCTCTATCAAAGACAGCAATCTATGGAGTTTACAGGATGAAAACTCTGTTATGCAAGCATTAAGATTCAGTTACTTGAACTTACCCGTACAACTAAGACAACGTTTTGCATTTTGTGCAATATTTTCCAAAGATGAAGTGATAGGCAAGCAATTCTTGATGGAACCTTGGATGGCGAATGAATTCATTTCATCCAGTGAGACATTGGAAGCTGAAGACATTTGTGATCAGGTATGGAATGAATTATATTGGAGATCGTTTTTTTTCAAGATATTAAGACGGATGAATTTGGAAAAATTCGTAGTTTCAAGATTCATGATCTTGCTCAATCCGTTACACAAGAAGTCTGTTGCATAACAAATGACAATGGTAAAACTAGTGTCCCAAGAAGGACCCGCCATATCTCCATATATTGGCAAGACTTCTTTGAGAAAAACAATTCAAAGCAATTGCATCAAGCCAGATCGTTGAAGTCTTATCTAGTAGCTCTAGACAGTCAACATCGCCATTCGTATGCTGGCCAACTCCTTCCGCTTCATATTCTGAAATGTTACTCTTCCTAAATCCATATGCAAGCTCCGAGATTTGCAGGTGTTGAACTTGGAATATTGTTACTATCTGAAAATGTTGCCAGACCACTTGAAACAATTAAAAGCTTTGCAACATTTATATCACCTGGAAAGAGTAACAAGTGTGGCAGATGCTGAAGAAGGCAATATGGGGAATAAATACCTTCATCATTTATTCTTGTCATGTGATAAAGATGAAGAATCAAAATTACAAGCAAAAGACTTACGTCATGTGGTGATTGTTGACTGCAAAAATTGTTCAAGTCGTCCGCCACTAGAAAAATTGCCATCTCTAAAGAGACTTGAGATATCTAATATCAAGCATGTAACATATTTAGATTATGAGACTTATGACAACAGAGGAGGTTTCATGGCTCTACAATTATTGATCTTGGGAGAAGAAAATATAACTGCCTTGCAATCCTTAACTCTATCCTGATTGGTTGGGAAATCTTGTCTTTCTTGACTCACAAGTTATTCAGAACTGCCTGAAGCTGACGTTTCTTCCAGCGAGCATCCGATCCCTTTGCAATTTGACATCTTTGTCAATTGGCGTTTACCCAAAGCTATCTAATAGCTCATGTTCTGAAAATTGATCACACTCGGTTATGTTACTCTGATTGGCTTTATCCATACTTTCGGATCAATAGAGAAGGTGATATAGTGGATACTGTCTATTACTTTTTCATTCTTTCCAATCATGGTTTGAAAATTCAGATCTTTTAGAGTTATCTAGTTAGAGAAGATTTCAAGGATTTTGAAACAAAATTAAGCATTTTCGTATGGCTACTCAAAACTCTACTAATCCTATTTTATTCTCTCTATTCTATTTCATCCCATTATCCATTTAGGAAATTGCTCATGTGTGACTCATTGATTTTCTCCCTCACATGTTCTACTTCAGGACTAAAAATAACAAGGATGAAGCCAAAAACTCTTACCTTCACTCTTCTCAGCAATTGGTAGTCTATTCTATTTAAACTTGACATCTTTGATGTC
Organism: Arachis hypogaea; assembly: GCF_003086295.3. NCBI lineage: Eukaryota > Viridiplantae > Streptophyta > Magnoliopsida > Fabales > Fabaceae > Arachis > Arachis hypogaea. The sequence goes on from NC_092050.1 coordinate 28,440,986, forward strand.
TGCAGCTGAAAACTATGTTATGTTTTGTTTTCAGGAGTTTAAAGGACCAGAGATTCAATTGTTGGACCTTGAAATTAAAATGCTTGCTACAGGTAGTGCCTGAAGACTCCAATGACTTTTCTTCCGGCTGCATTTAAAATCAATTTCACAAAAATGATGTCACTATACATTGTTAAGAGATTTGTGTTGCTCCAAATTTTGCATGATTCCTTAATTTCCGTCTTGTTTTTTTGCTCTCTTTTTCCAAGTCAATGTTTGAAAAAGTGCATTTTGAGGGACCCTTGCCATTGCTAGAAAGATTTGAAGGGCTAAGAAAGAAGCAAATACAAATGTAGCTTTCACTCGGACTCCATTATATTAGTTCCCATCTTTTCGTTTCTTTTATTATGTTTTCTGCCCTTAGAAAAAGCCTTGAAATTGAGTGGCCGTAGCTTATTCTGTTTGCCTCTTGAAATGCTCCAATTCTATTGTTCCGGTTTCTTATTAAATGGTTGTTTTCCATTTTGTTGCCGTTGCAGTTTTAAAATAATAAAATGTGATCTTAAACAAGAGAATGTGTACTGTTCAGCCATCTTTTGTTAGAAATTTGAGTCATGTAATTTGCTTGGATGATACTAAACCTGTGTTTTTTATCTGATTTTAAACCAAGGATTTGGACATGCTTGTGTTTGTCTATCTGTGTGTTTGCATTGTTTTGAATTCCTGCAGATTCTAAACAGCTCTGGAAGAACCGGTATTAGACTTTTCTTGGGATGTATTGTTGGATGTTTGATATTTGTTCGTTGTTTCTAATTTATGTATGTTAACCTAAACAAAGTTAATAAAAATTTATACATCTTTTTTTTTGTTCATTACGGTATTACTTTCATTTAGGTTAACATACATAAATTTTGATTTTGAGCATATAACTTTGTTTAGGTTAACAAATACCTACATTTCAATTTTGAGTATATATATATTACAGCAAAATGTAATAATGTAAGAAAAATATTTTAGAATAGAAAAGAATAAGAGAGATTTTGACAAGAATTAAAGGAGAGAGATAATTTTATTGAAAAAAATTTTAAGAAAAAAAGATGCAATTACTAATTTTTTGATTGTCAATTACATTTCTATTAAAATTAGTAGTATCAAAAAATATTTTAAATTTAATATTATCAAGAAAAAATAAAAAAAAAATTATATAAGGACTAATGTGATTAATTTTTAAAATTTCAGGGATGAAAATGACTTACGTCTGAACTTTTTCGATTAACTTTATCTTTCGAGAACCAAAATGGAGATCGGGTTATCTTTCAGGGACGATTTTGACTATTTACTCTCTACAAATTTTATTATAAAATAATTAAGTTACAAAAAAATATCATTATTAGACATATTAGTCTCCGTTCAAAATAGAAAAATCAATCCGTTGAGTAACTTTCAAAGACTTCTAAAGTAATAAAAATTTGTTGTATTGTCTAAATTTAGACATTTACTCCATTTTTCAAGCAAAAGTATTGTCTAAATGATATTATAGTAAGGCCCCCTGATCATGTCGTAAGGAATTAAGTCTTGCAACATTTTTTATCCAACAGAAAACTGTCATAATACTGTTTCTTTCCAAAATGAAAATGATTTTGGGTAAATAATTATTAATAATCCGAGAAGAAAAAATTGAAATAATTGTGGAAATGAAAGATACGTAACACCAAGTTGGTCCTCGAAATAGTTGAGACATCGGATTTGGTCCTACAAAAGTTTAGTGACATCTATTTGGGTGTGCACTCAAGTGATTCTACATCTACTGTCATGTAATTTACATCTTAATCTGAATCTGAGACAAGTCATCCTAACTAATCAATGGCTCAAAGCCTCAGACTCAGTTTGAAGTTCTGAAAACAATCTAGCTGCTTCTAATGATCATTTCTCGTTCACAAGAGAACTTTTCCAACAACTTCTGTAGCATCGTGACCAGTATTTTAGCATTCCATGGAGGGAGCTTGTGAAACACCCTATATCTTCACCAGAAGGGTGACAACATCAAAGATAGCAAGAGTCCTGAAAATGCATCCCAAACCCCCGCCAAACATGAAGATAATTAAAGGCAAAAAAGGAGGATATGAATTGCATATAACAGTATGCCTAATACAGCTTTTGTTAGATGAGCATACCACCCTAAAACTCTAACATAGTATACAGCACTATACAGCACAAAGTGAAGGTACTATACAGCACTTATGAACCCATTAGGATCTTTTCAAAATAAATATATTATTCACCATTGTATGCTTCTTTTTTTTTTTTTTTACCTACGAAATACATATATGTCGTTTACAAACAAGTTCTTATTTCGTTGGTACTGTTTGTTAATACTTTTCTCGTTTGCACAATAAATTAGATTAGTAATAAAGTATAAAAACGTAAATTCTCTCCCCCCCCCCCCCCCCAAAAAAATAAAGCTTACATTGGTAAATATATATTTATTTTATTTATTTAAAAAAATAATCCGGACCAATCACTGGCTTAGACAATATTACATATAACATCCATATGTATATTAAAATATACAATAAACTCCCTTATACCTTAAGTTTGTATGACACTTGGTACCCCTATAACACTAACCACTCTTATAAACAGAACATTAACTTCCTCAAAGGGAAGCTCAAACCATAAGAATAAAAAGTTAAGGAGCAATGTATGTAATATCATCTAACCTCAAGGATAATCATTTTAAGACACTTGGTAGAAAGAAAAATGGGAGAAATTACCTCCAATAGGCAACATGGCTTGAACCTTCAATGCTGTTGTTCCACTCCAAGCATATCCTAATCATATGCAAAAAACAAAATCAGGTTAAGAAATTCTTAATAAAGGTAGAGCAAAATGAAATTGTAAGTTCTAACCTCTTCCAAAACAATTAGTGGTAGTGTTGACACCATTCCTGCAAATACAAGCAAAAGACTTATCCAAACTTTGAAACCCACACAACCCTCCACTGTCTTCACAGTTCCTACAATCATCAGTGTCATAGGAATAATTATACACCAATGATATCCCAAACTTCCATTTCATAGGGTCTCCTTGATCCACAAACTCATACACTGAAGCATAAGAGGAGCATTGAAGCTTAGGAAGATCCAAACCTAAACCTGCATTGGCCTCATAATCATAGACACAACAAGTGTTGATTGGTGCATGTTGTGGCAAACCAATGCCATTCACTCCTTTACAAGAATACAACCCTCTACAAACTCTTGTACCTGAGCCTGTGTCGCACAAATCTTCCTTTGGGTCAAAAACTGGAGAAGTTGTGGAGCAACCAAGGAGAACAAAGATGTTCTCTTTGCCAAGGCTAAAAGGGCTTCCACTATCAATGCCAAAGCTACCAGAGTTTTGCATTGAGGAACAGTTTGACATAAAAGGGTCATTGACCATCATGGTGTTACTAGGGTAGTCTATGGAGGAAATGGTGTAGGTGCCAGTCCTAGTTGAGAACAAAAGGGTTCCATGGTTGCAGCTTATGAAGCTTGAGAATGCAGGGTGGCCACAACCATAACCAGTTCCAAAGGGGTATTTGACTGGTATTGTGCCACATGTGGTTTGACATGTGGTGTTGTTGACAGAGATTATTGGTAAGGCAGCATTAGCATAGGAATTTTGAAGGAAGAAAAGAAAGAGAGAAATGGTTATGATTTTGAAGGGTGATGTTGGAGAAAGTGACATTGGTGAGGGTTTTGAAGGGTTGAAGTAAGGTTTTTGGTGTTGGTAAAGTGATGTGAACAAGGGTCTTCTTTGGAGTGGTTTTGTTGCTTTTTCTTCTTCTTGGTCTTTTTGACTTTTAGTTGTTCCAATGGATGCTCTAAGGTACTGTTTTGTTTTGAATGTAGATAACAACTATCAATAACAGTGTCCAGTTTTTTTATTCTTAAAAAGAAGGGACTGAAGGGTAGGTTAAGTAATAAATTGGGTGGGAAATAGCTAGCAAGTTAAGAGGTATGGATACTTTTCTGATTTGTGGTATTTGCGTGTCCAACACATTTTGGATACGACATTTATGGATACTCGTTCGATACATGTGTCTAACTGTGTCTTAATAGAAAATAAAAAATTCTTCTCTTAACATTTTTGGACATACCTAAATACTATCAAATATCAATATTTCCAACCTTATTGTTAATGTATATTCTTGAAATGAATATAGAATATTATATATAATTAAAAAAATAAAAATAATTAAAAAATTAATTTATATTTTAATATTAATAAAATATCAAAATATTATTATAATTTATCCAAAAAATTTTATATATATATATATATATATACACCGTGTTCTCTATTTTATAAAAATTTTAAATTAAAAATTTTAAATTTGCATATTTTGTGTCGTGTCATGTCCAATGTCTGTATATCATAGCTAGCAAGCAAATACAAGTGTTATTCAAAAGTTAACATATTAAAAAGTTTTCAAACAAGTGTTATTCAAAAGTTAACATATTAAAAAGTTTTCAAACGTACCTAAAATACTGATATTCTAGTAATTTTAACGGTTGATTTTAATTAATATTATATATATTATATAATATAAAATTGATTTTAAATATATATTATATATTAAATAAAAATTGATTTTTCCTAAGAAGAGAAGGCTTTTATTATACTAAATTACCAATACAACTATCCCTCTATCACCATGCACAAAAAATCTGAGTTATGTATGTTATGTTTTATTTTTCCAAGAGGATAATAACCGTTGGATATAGGAGGATCCCGGAGACCCCCACTGAAGAGAAATCCAAAGGTGAATATATCTTCTTCCCCCATGTGTACAAGTGTATGTCCTGTACAAGGAAGGGGCCTCGTGACAAAACTAAAACGAACTACCCTTCAAACTCATAATGCATTTTAAACATTTCAAGAAACACATCATCACATTGAACTACTTTATACACAAAATATATAGTTTATATATATTTACATTTTTAGACATCCCCTCCCTGTCTACCCCCAACAAAACAAAAATGGCCCCAATACAGACACCAAAAAAGAAGGCCTCATGGATGGATAGATAATTAGATATTAGATACATCATATTCTGTAAGATTAGAATAAAGAGTGCATGGAAATCAGGAAGGAGACCACTTTCCAACAGCAAGCCATTGAATGTTTAAAGATTTCTTTCATGTGGTTCAAGCCAAGGAAAGCCCAAGAAATCAAACACCTCCTTCTCCGTATCAAATTTCAAACTTGCAATACCTTTTGCACCCTGCAAAACAAATTTGCATCAGAAGTCAACCTTGCAAATGACGATGCAATTGTTAGAACTGAAAAGGGGTGAAGGAATCGAAGCCATACCCGTTTGCCTCCAGAACCCTGAGTAGCTGGAAACAAGCCTGTATCATCAAGCCGAAATCCTTTAGATTCAGCAAGCAGTCTCAACCTGCATCAAGCACGAGGGGAAAAAGCACACTATTCGTATGATATAGAAACACAATCTGCACCAAAACGCCAAAACTTCAGAAATGGAAAGTTATCTGCAAGGAGAAGCATGCATACCTCCTATTTAATACGTCGTTTCCTGTCCAAGCTATTAGTCCAAAAGCATATATGTCCCTTGGGTAGACCTGCCAAAACATTAAAATCAATAGTGTACACTTGAGACGTTTAAAGTTTGCATACACTTATAGTTGGCTAAGCAACAAAGCATAACCAGCAACAGGATAGAAGACAATACCCTATGTTTAATTTGCAACTACTAAATATTTAACAAAAATTTAGAAATTGAAGACAATACTAAAGTTTGAATAGTCATTGTAGATCCAAAAAAAAACATGGCATGGCAGCAGCACATATGCAACAACAAATTACAGAATGACAAATCCTGGAAAAACCACAATGTTTTGACACTCATGAGCCTCCATCAGAGAATACACGAAAAGATGCCATCAATTACCTTTAAATCAATTCTATGTCGCAACTCCCGTCCAGGATAAGTGCAAAAGCCAAAGTAAGTGTCAACACCAGAGTCAGTACCCTGTTCACATAGTGAAATGTTAACAAAGAAACTGAGCAACAGATATAAAGAAACACGTAACATATGTAAAAACAGAAAATTATCAGATTTATTTTTCAGTATGTAGATCTAGACATAATTATTTTAAGATTCTAGAAAAGATTTCACCAGCCTCGCTGGTTGTATATCATAATTTAGTGGGTGAAATCAGGACAAACGGCCTGTCAAAGGCCGTGGGCCTGGCCTGATAAAGAATTGCAGGCCTAGAATCATGTTAAAGCCTATTTGTCTTAAAAGGTCAAGCTTAGGCTTGTCAAGAGGTCTACGAAACTTGTCAGGCCTGTTTGAAATTTGTGTATGCATATATTGTTTTCACCAAATTACCAAAAAAGGGGAAAATATATTGTTTTCACCAAAATGTTGTAAATGAAATTTGAAATCAAAACCTTTATGTTAAACACTTGACTACCAAATCTCTTTAATAAATATATGATTCTTTTTTATTTGTATCTCATTAGTTGTTAGGCCCTTTCAAATTTTTAGAACAATTTAGATTTTTTTTTTTGTTAACAAGCTCGTTAACAGGCTTCAGGCCAGGTCAAGTATTCAAACAGGCCAAGCTCAGGCATTTAGAAAAGCCTCTAGCAAGCTACAGGCCTAGCTCTGGCCAAATAGCTGCAATATAGGCTGTTAGCAGTAAATTCTTACCTATTTCCATCCCTAAATTCATCTCAAACAAATATCATATTTTTCCTCTTTCCTCTTTATCTTTGCAAAGTTGTTCACTTTCAAAATTCATGTACTTTTAAGGTATAAAAATCACACACACACACACAAAAAGAAGTTGAGATGTAAATAGCCCAACTCCCAATTTACAGCTGAAGAAACACGTCGTTTTTTGTTTTCTTGATGTAGAAGAAAACTTGCTTTCCCTATATTCAATCATATACAACACCCCCCACCCCCCCCCCCCCCAAAAAATTAAAAAAACACACACACACACTCTCCAAAAAAAAAAAAGAAGATATACTTCCTGTGTTGTGAAAGAAAGCTTAAATCTACCAAACTAAATTCCTATTTGTAGACAACAAATAATGCAAACATTACCTCTTCGCTATGAGTACTGAAAACTAAATCCTCTCTCAGGAAATCAATATCCTTTAAACACTGTACAAACTTTGGCAAAAATCCTTTGTGACTGCAAGCCATAAACATATCTACTGAGTCTCTAAATATAAATAAAGAGGTTTACGCATGCAAAATGAAAGAGTAGTGCAGAATTTCACTCAAATCAAATTCTCCTTCTCATGTAGAGAGTAATGTTTATCTTTCTCCACAAAAGAATTAAAAAATAGCATGACTTAAACTAACTATTTAAAAGTTCAGGACAAAGTATTCAAGCAGTAAAGAAAAAGTGTGTTCAAATTTAAACCAAACTTATATGAAGTAAAAGGAATGCTAGCCCCACCTTTGTCCATCAGGATGTGTTATAATAACATCAATGTCACCACAAGTAGCCTTCCCGCGCCTATATGATCCTCCACAAACAATAATAACCTAAACAATATGATCACCATAACCAAGTTTTGGATATCATGCTTCAATTCAAAATGAGGGACCATCAAAAAATCATATATCAGTCTGTATGAGTATATAGGAATTATCTACAAACTCCGTGTGTGTCTCATACTCAGTCAAGTAAAAGAATTTTAATGCTCACCCCAGGCAAAACTTCCTCCCCAACTTTCTGCAAAATGCGCTCCATCTCTTGAACCTATCAGATCAAAAAGAGTATAAAATACTGTTTAAAAGTTATTTTTTATTCTTTTCTTTCAGAATCGAAAATAGCATCAGACCTCATGGCGTGGAATTCGTTGCCTGATATCATCAAAGTATTTCAACCCTAACTTTTGTGCATTTGTAAGTGAATCATCATTCCTTAGATCATCTAATGTACGGTGTCCTTTCTCATACAATTTCAGTGCTGTGGCAGGACCAATACCCCATACTTCTCCAAATAAGGATATTGTCCGCACCTATGATTAAATAAGGTTAAAGAAGAGAAGGCAGCATGCTCAATAAAATGCCAAAGATATACATGTTATTATTATATTTAAGAATATCTGGCATGGCCTTTTAGTCTATTACACATGCACTATATATATACCCAAACAAATAAAGTACACATTAGACAGAACAGAAGTCAAAACCACAATTAGCTGAGAAGACTGAATTTAAGCATAATTCAAGAAATTGTAACCAATCATAATTACAGACTTCAGTAACAGGATGGTTAGTTATAAAATATCGCATGAAAAATTTGTGCGTGAAAATGTTTGCATATAATTATTTTGAAATAAATAAATAAATAATGAGATAATATTTTAAATATGTAATCAAACAAGGATCATGAATAAAAATAAATATGGAAGATCAAGCTTAAAAAACAATGAATTCTGCATACAATTTTTTTTCAGGGATCACAAAATAACCTGAGTCTGCAGTTAAAATACCTTCTCATCAGTTTCAAAGTGTTCCAGTTTGGATAACTTCCCAGTAGTTATTATCTCCTGAACCTGCACATATTAAAACCAAATGCTTAAGCTTATTACTTGACCAACAATAAAAGAACGTCGATATTACCACATTAATACTGAATTTGTCTTCTTAGATGGTTCACCAAAATAACTAGACAAAATATACTTCTTTATTCCAACAATAATAAATAGCATCTGGTAGAATATCACGTAAGAGAATATCACGAATGATAAAAAAATCATATGCTAGATGATATTTTTCCATTAGAGATTGCTTGCATCTGAACAAGGAAAATTTAGTGGGAAAGAGCAACAACAAAGTTATTGCAATATAAGATACCAGCCACTTTATCCGCACAAAATGTGTAGTCAAGTATCACTTACATGATCTTTCATTGATTTTCCAATAGAAGGCAGGTCTTTGATCTGGTCTGTGCTTTCAATTTTAAACGGCAACTTCTCAATCACTGCAATAGCCTTGTAATAGCTGAAGGATCTCCGATCATCACCCAGTGCTTTCAAAATCATTAAAACGACAAACAAGAACTTCAGAATAACAGAAGTTAAATAAGATAATAACCTGTAGAATTTATATGACCACATCTCACCTCTATATATGTTAACAAGTTTTCCAAATATCTCTGTTATATTCTTGTTGAGGTCAGGTGGACAGTATGGCAAGGATGACTGCAATGCCCTCCCATTGTTAGAACAGTTTCAACAGGAACAAAGAAACATAAAATGTATAATGTCAGCATTTGCAATATTATCCATTTTGTCAACAGGCAGGAATGTGCATGCATATTTTGAAAAAAATATTAGCACTGGCTCTTAAGCCAAAATTATGGAATTTTAATTTGTTAGAACTTAGGTCATTTTAACTTAAAGAGCTATTACATGAAAGTTCTGAGTATATTTTAATGAAATAATCTAGAAATGCAGGCTTTTAGATCTTACTGCCTCACTTTCGGACTCAAGACTTTTATGTCTTGTGTTTGCATAATTAAAACTGTCAACTTCAGCAGGACTGCCTGTCGTGCTTGTGGATGAAAGTGGAGCATTTTCTGTTTTATTTTCATTACTTTTGAGATCTGCAACCTTTGTTTCTTCAGAAGATAACTTGATCTTTTTACTCGGTGATTGCTGAGAATCACTTGACAAGTTTCCATAAGTTGGCTTAGAGTTCAAAGGCTTATGAGGAATATCTGCACTTTGAGGATCCAACTTCAGCTCATACATGTCCTCAGATAGTTTTTCCCCAGATTTCAAGCTGTCCTCCAGCCATTGGTAAAGGATAACTTTCTGCAGCAAGCATCATTAACCCTTAAAATTAAAGATGACAAATTCTTCATTCTAACACAAGCATAGCAAGCTATGTTCTTTAATTGTGATTGCAATGCAACAACAAACCAGTATGTCCCAATGTCATACACAACATCAAGGTAATACATTTAAAAATAAATAAATAAATAAACAAAAGGAGTTCAGCTGAAAACATGAGTAAGCCCTTCAAATAATCAGAAGTTTACTTGGTCCTTCGAATATGCATTTGACATCAAATTGATCATCAATTTATATATTACCAAATTGGTCAAATTAGTCCCAAAGATATATGAGACATCTAATTGTCTCTTCACTATCAATCTGTTACATTTCTCCATAAAATTAGACCAAAAAAACATAAAATTGGTCCTTGATGAACAGAAAATTGATTATTAAAGGACCATCTTGATGCTGCTGACACAAATGAGCATCAATGTGTTGCCCCACGTACATTTGGAGGGCCATATTGAGCGATAAGTGTTCACTCCACGGTTCACTCAATCACTATATTCACATGGTCCCCATTGAAACTACAGTAAACTCAAACCACTTGCTGTAACTTACATGTAATTAAAAAAAGGAAAAGGTTAAAATAGCTAACCCCCTTAAAACGTGATAAACGCTCCTTGTCCAGTTCTTTGAGAAGAGTATGAGAGTCCATTGCAAAAACATGAGTGACCCGTCTGGAGAGGCGCTCCTCAATCACACCACCCATTTGCACCAACCTCTGCTTCCAAACCTATGAAAAAGAAAAGAAACAAACATGCTTTGCCATTGAAAATGGGGGATGATTGAAACATGGAAAGTAGGGGTTTCCAAAATGAGGATTTTGGGGGTTGTAAATTACCTGCAACCGACGTGGTTGGACTCCTTTGGGGACGAAGAAAACCACCATTCCTGAAAACATTCCATCAGGTTCTGACTCGGAGGAAGGGCTTCGCTTCTTCTTTGGTTTTGTTTTTGGCGCCATTTTTGCATGCGGTGTTGGCTTGTTCGGTGGTGTTTGTTTTTGTTTTATTTGTCTTTCGTCTTCTAGCTTCTTCAAGACGCCATGAACTTGGGAGTGTGAATGAGTTGTGAGTTTGGGGATGTTATTTGGATGCAACTCATATGTATCAGCATTTGGTGCAACCTCATACGTGTTGTTCTACGTACTCCACACGTGGATTTCCTTTTTTCAATTTTTTCCCTGTGCTGTTAAGATGGGCCAATCGCCAAAGGCCCAGCCCCATTTGTGCCGATTTCAATGCAATGAAAAAAATAAAATTTAAAATCTCAGACCCATTGTTTTTGAAAGAAAGAAAGAAAGAAAGAAAAACTAAACCAGTAGAAAAAGTACACAATTATTTTGATGTAAATAAAAATTCTACCACCTGAATCAGAATCATGCAATTAATATAACAGATAAACTTAAGTGCAAAAATTCACTAAATAATTAAAAGGAATAATAAAGTTTATATCTAATATAAATAATATAATAATTTTTATGTATAATTCAAAATAAAATGCAAATAATACTTAAAAAAAACTACCCATTTAAATTTTTTATTTAACTAAATTAAAATAATACATCTTATATTCATACGCTCATATATGTTATGTGTTTTTTTTTGTTTATTCTTTTTTTTTTTTTGAAACAAAGGAGCTCAACACAAGAGTGGAGCAAAACAAGAAAACAGACATAAATTAAACACAACTAGGTAGCACCACACAAAGCAAAAACATATCCCGCTGTCATTTTCGGCATTGCCATCAACAACAAAAGGGATTCTGATACTTCCACTCCTCAAAATTCTGAAAAGATGCAGTAATGGTATCTTCTACACTTTTTCCTGCATTCTGAAAAAGCCTCCTATTCCTCTCCATCCAGACGTTTCACACAATGACAAAGAAGCAAATTAGCCATTTCTTTCGCTCTTCCTTTCTCGTAGTTACACCTGTCCAACTGTGAAAATGTTCCTTTACAGTACCAGGAAATGACCACTTCCTATCAAAGTGATTCAGCCATGCGCATCATACCTGCCAAGTAAATTCACACCCAAGAAACAAGTGATAAACATTTTTAGCATCCTTACTACATAGAGCACACATGTTGTTGTCATGACCAATTATCCCAAACCGGCACAATCTGTCTTTTGTATTCACTCTGTCTATCAAGACAAACCATATAAATAGCTCCACTCTTGGCGGAACTAATCCTTTCCAAATAGAATTGGTAAAACTATAATTTGTTATGTCCTCTGGGAGCGTATCCTCCTGCAATACCTGCACAAAGGAGTTAGTAGAAAAAACACCTTGTTTATCAAACTTCCACACAATCCTATCCTCCCTGTTTGGCACTAATTTAACCACTCTCAGAGTTTCATGTAATTGATTCAGAAGTTCCAACTCCACTGGAATGGCTCACGCCTCCATTGGAAGTTCCAAACCCAATCTAACCCGTCCCAGAACCCGCAGACCCCAATGACACATCCTTTTTGCATTGAAATCGAGAAGAGCCTTGGAAACCTATCCTTTAGGGGACCACAGTATAGCCAGACATCCTCCCAGAAACGCGTTCTTCTCCCATCTCCAACCTCCATGGACAACCCATTTATCATCTTCTCTCTTACATGTTGTTCCTTAATCTATAGCTGACATATATCCTTCCAAGGACCTCCTTTAGTGGGCAATGTCTGGGTGGATAATAGCTTGTTAGGATTGAGATTATTACACGAACACACCACCTTCTTCCACAGCGGACAATCCTCCTTTGAGAACCTCCACCATCATTTAAACAATAGCGCTGTGTTACGTATCATAGCATCTCCAACACCTAACCCACCTAGCCTTTTGGCACCTGAACCACTTCTCATCTAACCAATGCCAAGCCATTCCTTCCATCCTCTCTACTCCACAAGAATTTTCTCTGTAGTGAAATCAACTTTTCAGCAACAGCTTTCGGTCATCTTGTACAAGCTTAAGTAGTATATTGGCAAACTATTTAAAACAGCTTTGATGAGCACCAACTTTCCTGCTTTATTAAGCACCTTCGACTTCCATAAGCTTAGTTTTTCCTCCACCTTGTCTATTATAGGCTTCCAAGTCTTGACTAACCTCGAATTAGCTCCTAGAGGGATTCTAAGGTACCTGATTGGCAGAGCCGCTTCCTTACACTCTAACAATCTGCACATACGTCTCACCCACAGTTGGTCACAATTGATTGGGATTAAACTGGATTTGTCGAAATTTATGCTTAACCCCGACATTAGTTCAAAGCAACGCAGTAGTCTCTGATAGTTCTTCACAGTCTCTTCCTCCGGCGGACAAAACAATATAGTGTCGTCGGCGAACTGAAGGTGCGACAATTCTATATTGTCTCTCCCAACCAACAGAGGAGATATACGGCCATTTCTAACTGTCTCTCCGACCATTCTATGTAGTACATCAACCACAAGTACAAATAAAAAAGGGAATAGTGGATCGCCTTGCCTCAAACCCCTTTCCATCATGAATGGCTTCGTCGGTGAACCATTTACCAACACAGACATAGAAGAAGTACTGACACACTCCATTACCCACTCCCTCCATCTTCGACCAAATCCCATCTTCTGCAACACAATGTCCACAAAGCTCCACTTTACTCTATCATAAGCCTTCTGAAAATCTAGCTTGATGATTGCCGCTGCCTTTTTCCTTAATTTGAGCCACTGCACAGTTTCACACGCTATAAGTGCCCCATCATGTATTTTGCGGCCCTTGACAAACGCACTTTGAGTCTCCCCGACCAGCTCTGGCATCACTGCTCTCATCCTCCTAACTAGCACCTTCGAAATCACCTTATAAACACAACCAACCATGCTAATCGGGCGGAAGTCTTTGATTTCTTTAGTCCCGCCGAACTTAGGAGCCAACGTAACCCATGTGATATTAGAGTCTTTAGGTAACCTAGCTGTCTGAAAGAAAGCAATCACAGCAGCTGTAAACTCAGTCCCAATTTCTTCCCTGCACCTCTTTATGAAATTCATATTGTACCCATCACTGCCTGGTGCTTTAGACGATTCACAGTCCCAAACTGCCTCTCTAATCTCCTCCACTGATGGTAATACCTCTAAAGCCATAGCATCCTCTTCAGATATCCTTGCCACCAGCCCATCTCTGAATCCCACCCTAGCAGACTTCTCTTGATGATACAATTGCCTATAAAACTCTCGGATAGCAATCTTTATTCTAGCTGAGTTTCTAATCAGTCTTCCATTAATAACCAAAGCATCAATTCTGTTATTCCTCCTCCTTGAAGAAGCTATTTGGTGGAAATACCTGGTGTTCTTGTCCATATCATTCGCATGCTTCGATCGTGACATTTGTTTCCAGTGTAGCTCTTTTCTAACATACCATCTCTCACAACAAGTCACCAACGCCTTCCTTCTTGCCTCCACTGTTCCATCATATGTCCCACTGCTTACCATGTCATCTATCTTCTTTATCTCATTCTCAAACTGCAGGATTTTGTTATCCATGTCACCAAAGTTGTCCTTGTGCCATCTTCTCAAAGGAATTGTCAAGGCCTTCAATTTGTCTGTGAAATCTACATCTCCCAAACCCCTCCATTCCTCTTTGACCATTCTTAGAAAATCTTCATGGGTAAACCATGAGTTAAGACTTCTGAACGGTCTTGGGCCGCCTCGCATCTTTGTATCTTCCACAATCATCGGGCAGTGATCTGACAAACCCCTTGGTCCTCCTTTTAGTCGAGTCTCTGGAAACTCCTCAATCCATTCCAGGCTAACCATTACTCTATCAATCCGGCTACATGAGCTCCCTCTAAACCAGGTATACTTGCGATCATTAAGCGAAAATTCTACTAAGTGCATATCTTGTATCCAATTCTTGAATTCTTCAGCAGCTCCTGGTAATCTATCCGCCCCCTTTCTTTCCTCCACCTGAACAATCTCATTAAAGTCTCCCATAAAGCAGCAAGGGACCTGATATAATCCAGCAATATAACTTAACTCCTCCCATAAAATCGTCTTCTCGTCTCTAGCATGAGCGCCATAAACCAAGAAAAACGCGCAATTAAAGTTATTCTTCAACAACACACCTTCGATGCACATCCACCTCTCCCCTTTATAACAGTTATGCATTTTAAACATACTTTCATCCCACATTAAGAGCAGCCCACCCGATGCACCATCAGACGTCACATATTCCCATCCCACACTATAGCACCCCCAGAGACATACTACATCAAATCTAGTTACAACATGCCTTTTAGTCTCTATCAACCCTAGCATATTCAAGTTATTTTTCATCTTCAAATCCTTTATCATTCTCAACTTCCCATCCCCCCTCAACCCCCTAACATTCCATGAGCTAAAAATCATTTTAACAAATTATTACACACCTTATTTTTGTTTTTGGGTCTGCATCGTCTTGCTTTCGCCCTTTGTTTTGCCATTCCTCTTTTCTGAGCATTCTCTTCATTCTGAGCTTGGAGTATCGCCATAATATCCTCTTCTTGGTCGTACAAAATTGCACCAGATTCCACCGCCAATTCCCATGTCCTTTTGTTCTCTGTCATTTGCTCCTCCGCTTTAGAACACTGGTTATCACCCGATCCGCTATCATGTTCACTATCCAAGCTATTCATTATAGACGTTCCAGCTTTGTCCCTATCCTTCTCCGAATCTTTCCTGCCTATCATATCACCTCGATGTTTATGACCAACACTTTCATGATCTACACAGTGCTTTGACAAGGTCGTATTTCCAATTTCACTACCAGCGTCGTTTTCGCCCTCTGTACTTGTTTTTTCAGTATCATCCCCTTCATCACTAGCATCCCCAACCCCTCCAAGCATATAGGAATCCTCACCATCATCCCTAGAGCACCTTGTGACCATTCCTTCGAGCTCCTCCACCACTGCTTTCCTTGCGTTCAACTTATCCCAGACTACCGTCTTCTTTCCGGCTTCATGGCTTTTCGGCGCCGACGCACCAGCACCTCCGTCCACCACAATCGCGTCATCTTCAGCCGTGTCCATCATCGCGTTTGATCGTTGCGGGCAAACACCAAGCTAGAGCCTCCAAGCGCTGGTCTCGCCGTTCGCCACTCACTCTTCTCCATTGCGCCAGGTCCGCGGGCTACCGTGCAGAGCCACGAGCTCATCTCCATAAGGTTCCTTCCAAGCAGCTGCGCAAGGATCGGGTACCTTCTCCCCCCCTGAAACCCTGCGTCACCCGACCCAAATCAGTTTGGAGTGGCCCAGATTTCCGGAACGCGCCTCCTGTCTCAGCGCTACCTTGGTTCGGGCCTGATGAAAATTGTTGGCCCAATTGCAGAATCATACCCCTATTATAATAACTGGTGTATCTGGCCCAATCTTCATGTTTTTTGTAATTTATTTTTGTCATTTTTCTCCTTATGGCTCCCTCATCCAGCCCACTTACATTGTTTCCACAAAGCCCAGACCTGTTTCTTTTTTAATCCTCTCCATCACTCATCATGTCGTATCCCATCAAATTAGCTCTGTCTTTAATTCCTTGTTGATACGAATCGGCCGTTACCATTTTCAATAAGTTGATTTTTGAATTGGCATTATTCCACTCATTCAAAATTTCTTATGAATTTACTATTCTGCCCTTGTCATCTTCCCTTTCCCTCATCACCATCATTGCCAACTCCGCTACCTGGTCCCTGCATTCCGGCTCATCTAATTGGCTTGCTTGATCTATAGCCATAACTTGAGAGTGGCTTGTTGCATCGTTATCTCGTTTTTTGCTACTTGTTTCACTAGCGTTAATCTTTTCCGGCTTACACGCTGCACTATATGTCTCTTCACCCACCTCTTTTACCAACACGTCAAAATCACTTAGTCCAATTGTAAGATGTATCCATTCGTTGATAACATCCAATACACATGTATCGATTTGTACGCGTCCGACACTAAAGAAATTGCATGATTCTGTCAAATTATCACAACCCACCACTTCACCCCATTGACTTCCGATGATATTGAAAGTGTTCACCGACCAGGAATGTAATGGAACTCCATAACATTCTAACCATACTCTCCTAGTTTCACTTCGCTCCGCCTCCTCCCATCTCCAAACACTATGGAAGAGTTGTAGCAGACTGTTCAATTTAAACGTGTAGGTTTCTTCTGCGCTTTGCACGCAGTCAAACGTCAAAAGAGCTTTATACGCACCGAGTTCTCGTATTTGGACAACTTGAGGCAGGATTTTCGCGATCTTATCTTTCATAGATTTAAAGTCAATGGCTTTTGTCGTCCCTCTTACTAAACTTCTCTGCAGCCACTCCAAGTTATCTTTTGCCACCGCTACTTCAATCTTTTTGGTCCACCCGTTTTCATGTGGGACTTGTTCTTTTTTCTCCTTCCTGACCTCCGTTATATTCTGACGTGCATCATGAGTCTCTTCGTCTTGTTGCCTCCGAACCGTCTTGTTTTGGATGTCATCTCCTTTCTGTGCCCTCTTCGTATCATACACATCTGATATCCTCCGGTACTTCGCTTCCCCTACAAACACAACTCTTCCTCTCAACCTCAACCGATTCATTTCTCTGATTGCCTTCAATGCTCCTCCCTTCGTAGTATATCGTATGAACGCAAAAATGTATATATTATCGCCTTTTTGTTTACGCGATAAATATATGTCATTGATGTGTCCAGTCTCTTTCTTCTTTTACGTCTTTTTTTCCTTTCTCTTCTCTTTTATTTTATTTTCTTTTCTTTAGGATTATTAATATCATCATCATCATTATCTATTTTTTTATTCTATTTTTCTTTTTTTTCTATCTCAAAAAACAACAATAATAAGAAGAAAAAAAGTGTATAGCAAAAACGAAAAGCAACCAAAAAAATAATAAGCCAAATAAATTCTTGTTAAGAAATTGTTGCATCAAGTCCAAAACCTTAAAAAAAATTTTAATTAAGAAATTTTAATATCAAATTTAAGATATTTTTGTGTCACAGCTAAAAAATTTTGATACTATTTTTCTATTTTATGTTTTTACAACAACTCCTCCCCCTTCTTGTTATTTTTATAATTTTTGTATTACACTTTTATAATTTTTTTTTGTTTCACTTCTAAAAAAATTAAAAAAAAAAAAGAAAAACAAGGAATAAAACGAAAGAATTATGCAAGTTTTTATTTCTTTCTTTAGTTTATCCTTTGAATTTAATTTTAATACACTATTAGTATAAAACAGCTTTACACATGCATCCAATTACGTAACATAATATTATTAAAAATAGGATAAAATATACTTTTATCCCTTATGTTTATTAAAAATTTTAAAAATACCCTTATATTTTAATTTATTTCAATTTTATCCCTTAAATTTTTAATTTTTGCATCAATTTTACTCTTCTTGCTAATTTTTTTCAGTTAACATTTTTCTTTCTAATTGTACCCATCCCTAAAATTACCACCATCATCGTCACACTCCTCTCTATCTCTCATCACTGCATTCATTTCTCATGAAAACGCCATTTTTACACTACTACTAGACTAAAATAGTTCCTTTTTCTCTCTGGTGCAAGCACCTGCTCCCATTACTTTTATCTTCTGCTGCCAAAGTATGCACTATACACTACTCTATCCCCATTTGTTTTTTGTTTTCTTTTGAATTTGTCATTGTTCTTCTTGAAAGAAGAAGAGAATCTTAAAGAATTAATGGAGTAATTTTTATTGAATGAGGAAAAAATGTGTACAAAATGAAAAGAAACCATGTTTTAATTCTAACAAAACTAATCCCTTTTTATACACTCACACTTGTTAACTATTCTTAAGGGGTATTAAATATTAATTGATGGGCTGCTACTGCTTTATTGGGCTGCAGTTGACTTATACTTTGGGCTGCTGCTCTCAATACTCTCTCTCCCCCTTCAAGCTCAAGTTGCTCCTTGGAACAACTTTGAGCTTATTTTTGAGCCTCTCATAACTGGTTGTTGACAAAGATTTTGTTAAAATGTCAGCAACTTGTTCAATTTCAGGAATATGTACAACCTGTAATGACTTGTTGTTGATCTTTTCTCGAACAACTTGGATATCTAACTGAAAATGCTTCGTTTTGTCATGTAAGACAAGATTTGTAGTGAGCAAAACATTGCTTAAATTGTCACAAAATATTGATGGAGCAGTAGTCAATTCTTCACCCATGTAATCTTTGCTTCACAGGCTGCTAGGCTTTCGAAATTCTGCCTCAGTTGAAGATCTACTTATAGTTGTTTGTTTCCTACAAGTCCAAGTAACC
Source organism: Arachis hypogaea (assembly GCF_003086295.3). Taxonomy (NCBI): domain Eukaryota; kingdom Viridiplantae; phylum Streptophyta; class Magnoliopsida; order Fabales; family Fabaceae; genus Arachis; species Arachis hypogaea. The sequence continues at coordinate 28,460,099 of NC_092050.1, forward strand.
AAATTAGCTCTGAAGAATACACAATAACCCAAAATAGACCTCCAATCCTCTAAATCTGCTGCCCAGTCAGAATCAGAAAAATCATACAACCTATAGTCGTTGCATTTATGTAAGAGTAAACCATATTCTTGTGTTCCTTAAAGATATCGTAAAATCCTCTTTACATCCTTCCAGTGAGCAAGTAAAGGGCTGTGCATGAATTGAGAAACCTTCCTCACAGCAAAACTCAGGTCAGGCCTAGTGATGGTAACATATTGCAATGTACCTACCACAGATCTGAAGAGCTTCGAATCCTCAAATTGTTCTAAAATTGTAGACGGTAGCTGCAAAGAGGAGATCATAGGAGTAGGCATAGCACTTGCCGTACTCATTCCTAATTTAGACAGTAAGTCTTTAATGTATTTAGTTTGGGATAAATGAAGTTGTCCAATTTTAGTTTTATGAACCTCAATACCAAGAAAGTAGGATACCTCTCCCAAGTATTTTTGAGTAAAAATCTTGTTTAACTTTTGTATCATAACATCAATTTCATTCGAATCATTACTAGTGATGATAATGTCATCAACATAACATAGAATATAAATGACATAATGAGAGTCATGTTTGATGAATAAAGATGTATCAGACTTAGTACTAACAAAGCCAAAACTGTTTAGAGTATTGCTAAGCTTTAGAAACCATTCTCTCGGAGCTTGCTTGAGGCCATAAAGGACTTTATTTAATTTACACATTAAACTGTCAGAATCATGAGAGAAACCAATAGGTTGATGCATATAGTTCATGTAAATCACCATTGAGAAAAGTATTATTAAAATCTAATTGTCTTATAAAGCAGTCTTTTAATAAAGCTATACTTAACACAATTCGAATGGTGGAAGGTCTGATAACAGGACTAAACACCTATTCAAAATCAAAGTCTTCAGATTGGTGGAAGTCTTGAGACACCAATCTGGTTTTGTACTTTTGTATAGTACCATCGGGAAGAGCCTTTTTATAGTGAAAACCCATTTAGATTCAATAATTTTGGCATTTTGAGGTTTTGGCACAAGTGTCCAAGTATGATTTCTGATTAAGGCATTATACTACTCCTCTTTTATAGCATTTTTCCATTGAGGAATAGCTAATGCAGCACTAGGTGTTTTAGGAGGTGTTTTATGTAAAATGTTTAAATCAACATTACTAATTAAGGCTTTGGGTTTGGAATTTTCAGTTTTAGACCTAGTGAGCATGGGATGTTGATTTAGAGATTTAGAAGATATAAGAGCATCTGCAGATGTAGGAATGGGTGCAGAATTATTATTATTATTATTATTATTATTATTATTATTATTATTATTATTATTATTATTATTATTATTATTATTATTATTATTATTGATAGAGTCAATAGGTGGAGGCAGATTTGTATCCCAGAGACGAGAATAGGATGTTGTATTTCAATAGTAAAGTGTATGGAATTAGAATTAGTAGGAGTACTTAGATTATGACTACTAATATCGCTAGGATTACGATTTGTATACTGAATATTCGAAATAGAAGAACTGTGAGATGAAGAGCCTAAAACAGAACCTATACTAGGAATAAAATTGTTAAAAGAACTAGATTTACCAGAATCTCTAGAGGAGTCATTCTTATCAGTTTTAACAAATAGTTCCTTGTAAGAAAAAAAGGTTTCATCAAATTGAACATGTCTTGTGGTATAAAGTTTACCACAAGGTAAAAGGCATTTGTAGCTTTTTGAGTTTGGGGCATAACCAAGAAAGACACATTTATGAGATTTAAAATCTAACTTTGTTTTATTGTAAGGCCTTAAAAGAG